>NC_056746.1:547292334-547344834 GCF_019279795.1 Protopterus annectens
AAGTAACCAGATACAATTTTTTTGTTGCTTTTTTAATCTCTCTTTGTGAGATCAAAGGTTAGTAACAAGTTATATTCATCTAATTTTACTAAAAAATATTTCCCCCTTTTTTATTTTTATTATTATTTCTTTTTTAATCTATTCAAAATATTGCTATGTTTAGTACAATTTCGTTATAATTGTGTAACATTATAAAACTGAAACAGTTTAAACTCATTAAAACAACTAACATGCTATGAAGTATAAACAGATGATTAAACAAAATAAATATAAATGAAGTATTTTATGCTTAGATACATTAGCAGATGAATGATTAATATATGCATCACTGTATTCCTTGACATAGTAATAGATGAATGATATAGTATAAGCATGCATTTTTTTTTAGGGGGGGGGCAGTTAAACCTTACAGTTTTGGTATGTGTGTGCTTATAACATTGTGTAGCTTAGGAAATGCTATAGGGTTCATGTATGTTGTAAATAGACTTATAGTGTTTTCTTTGGCCTGATATTACTGAAGCTTTGATTCCTACGGCTTGTGGAACACCTTGAGCTGTGTCTACAGTACATGGAGCCTTATTACACTCAAAATGTATTATTTTTACTTACTTTCATCAAATTTCCCACTGGAATCCCTCAGGAGACAACTTTAGACACTGGCAACCTTGAGAATAGCGCTCGCGAACCGTTTTCTAAACCTTCTTGTTCTAACTGTTCATCTGAGTTGAAGAAAGCAGCCAGCATGAATTTTGACCTCTGATTTCACTCACACACAATGTAATGCTGCAAAGTAAGCCAGTTCCAGGAAGCAGAACAGTCGCAAACATGGAAATATGATGAAAATTGACTTTTTACCACAAAAAATTGAGTTTTTATCATTATAATAGCACTTTATTGATATAATTTATGTTTGTAAAGCTACAGTACATTTTAAAGCATTATCTTACTGTTTAACCTATTTACTGAAGTTTTGTAATGTGCAGCAGCTGAATTCAGTAGTATATTAGTTAGAATGTTCTTAAAGGTGCTTTACACAAAAAGCAGTACTGCAGTTATTTCAATGCAAGTACTACAACATGCTTTTGGTACCTAACAATGTATGATAATCTTATATTTTGAACTTTTTTAATTCAGAACTTGAGTTATTTGATACTTTTTTAAGATAGTATGTAATATATACCATATATGAAGCCATTGCATATTGTTTTCTATATAATGTCATGACTTCCCTTTGATTAATACAATGTTTTTTACTATTCTGTTTTTGCTTTGGTAATTAATTATCCTGTCATAGTTTCATGAACAAGCAGATAATACATTTATATATATTTCTATGGCTGCATATGTTTAAATAATTTACATTTCTACCTTCATAACAACTGTAATGAATAATTTGATCTGAGTAATATATTGTGTCACAGAAGCATTAGTTAACAGATATTTCTAAGCTCAGGGAAGATATGCATACACAAAGCACCCATTTTTACTATATACATATATATATATATATATATATATATATATATATATATATATATATATATACACACACACACATATATATATTTTTTTTCTCATTCCCCTTCTAAGTTGTGTTGCAGTTATTACTAGGTTTTTATATAAACAGTTACATATAATAGATGCCCATTTATCTGGTTAAAAATGTTTAATTCTGCTTAATCATCATCATCATCTTTCGGCTTTTCCCTTTAGGGATTGCCACAGTGGATCATCTCTTTCCATTTCTTCCTATCCTCTGCATCTTGCTCTGTCACACCAACCACCTGCATGTCCTCTCTCACCACGTCCATAAACCTTATCTTAGGCCTTCCTCTTTTCCTCTTACCTGGCAGCTCCATCCTTAGCATCTTTTTCCCAATATACCCATTATCCCTCCTCAGCACATGTCCAAACTAACGCAATCTCATCTCTCTTGCTTTGTCTCCAGTCTGTCCAATATACTGATTCCTAATCCTATCCATCCTAGTCACACTGAGTGCAAATCTTAACATCTTTAACTCTGGCAAATCCAGCTCTGACTCCTGCCTTTTTGTCAGTGCCACTGTCTCCAACCCATATAACATAGCTGGTCTCACTACCCTCTTGTAGACCTTCCCTTTCACTCTTACTGGTACCCGTCTGTCACAAATCACTCCTGACACTCTTCTCCACCCATTCCACCTTGCCTGTACTCTCTTCTTCACCTCTCTTTCACATTCACCATTACTCTGAACTGTTGATCCCAAGTACTTAAACTCGTCCACCTTAACCAACTCTACTCCCTGCATCCTCACCATTCCTCTACCCTCCCTCTCATTTACACACATATATTCTGTCTTAGTCCTGCTGACCTTCATTCCTCTGCTCTCTAGAGCATATCTCCACCTCTCCAGAGTCTCTCAACCTGATTCCTACTCTCACTACTGATCACAATGTCATCTGCAAACATCATAGTCCATGGGGCCTCCTGTCTGATGTCATCTGTCAACCTGTCCATCACCACTGCAAATAAGAAAGGTCTCAGAGCTGATCCTTGATGTAATCCCACCTCCACCTTAAACGGATCTGTCACTCCCACTGCAGTTCTCACCACTGTCACACTACCCTCGTACATATCCTGTACCACTCTTACATACTTCTCTGCCACTCCCGACTTCCTCATACAATACCACAACTCTTTTCTAGGCACCCTGTCATATGCTTTCTCCAAGTCTACAAAGACAATGCAACTCCTTCTGACCTTCTCTGTATTTCTCTAATAACACTCTCAGAGCAAACATTGCATCTGTAGTGCTCTTTCCTGGCATGAAACCATACTGCTGATCACTAATCATCACCTCCCTTCTTAACCTAGCTTCTACTACTCTTTCCCATAACTTCAAGCTGTGACTGATCAATTTTAAACCCTCTGCAGTTACTGCAGCTCTGCACATCACCCTCTGACTTTCCAAAATTTCATTAAACAATCTAGTTAAAAATTCCACTGCCATTTCTCCTAAGCACCTCCATGCTTCCATTGGTATGTCATCTGGGCCAACAGCCTTTCTCACTTGCTGCACATCTTTACCAGCTCTGTCCCTCTGCCTAGCCAATTGGTACAGGTCCTTTTTTCCCTCTTTAGTGTCCAATCTCTCATACAACTCTCCATATGCCTTATCCTTAACTTACGCCACCTCTCTCTTTGCCATGCGCCTCATCTCCTTATAATCATGTCTACTTTCTTCATCTCTTCGACAATCCCACTTCTTCTTCGCCAGCCTCTTCCTCTGTATACTCTCCTGTACTTCCTCATTCCACCACCAGGTCTCCTTGTCCTCCTTCCTCTGTCCAGATGTCACACCAAGCACCTTTCTAGCAGTCTCCCTTACTAGTTCTGCTGTAGTTACCCAGCTATTCGCTAACTCTCCACTGCTTCCCAGTGCCTGTCTTAACTCTTCTCTAAACTCCACTTCAGAATCACCCTTTTTTAACTTCCACCATTTAATCCTTGGCACTGCTTTCACACTCATCTTCCTCTTCTTGATCACCAACGTCATCCTACAGACCACCATTCTATGCTGTTTAACTACACTTTCCCCTGCCACCATTTTACAGTCTCCAATCTCCTTCAGACTGGCCCTCCTACATAGGATATAATTCACCTGTGTGCATCTTCCTCCACTCTTGCTCCTCCCTCTTCTTAAAATACATATTCACCACAGCCATGTCCATCCTTTTTGCAAAATCCACAATCATCTGACCTTCTGCATTTCTCTCCTTAACACCATCCCTACCCATCACTTCCTCATCCCCTCTGTTCACTTCACCAACATGCCCATTAAAGTCTGCTCCAATCACTAGTCTCTCACCCTTGGGTGCACTCACCACAACTTCATCCAACTCACTCCAAAATTTCTCTTTCTCATCCATCGCACACCCAACTTGTGGAGCATATGCACTAACAACATTCATCATTACACCATCAGTTTCGAGCTTCATAAACATCACTCTGTCAGACACTCTCTTCACATCTAAAACACTCTTGACATATTGTTCTTTTAGTATAACCTCTACCCCATTTCTCCTGCCATCCACACCATGACAGAACAATTTGAACCCATTTCCTAAACACCTGGCCTTACTTCCCTTCCATCTGGTCTCTTGCACGCACAATATATCAACCTTCCTTCTCTCCATCATATCAGCTAGCTCTCTTCCTATACCAGTCATACTGCCAACATTCAAAGTTCCTACCCTCACTGCTACATTCCTAACCTTCCTCCTCTCTTCCTGCCTTCGGGCATGCCTTTGCCCTCCTCTTTCTCCTTCCGCCAACAGTAGCCCAATTTCCGTCAGCACCCTGTTGGCTAACAGTACTGGTGGCGGTCATTGTTAACCCGGGCCTCGACCGATCCGGTATGGAAATATGAAATTTCTGCGCCATAAATGTTGTGGCAGAATTTTTATGCCTGATGCCCTTCCTGACGCAACCCTCCCCATTTATCCGGGCTTGGGACCGGCGTAAAGAAATGCACTGGCTTGTGCATCCCCAGTGGCTGGGTTTAATTCTGCTTAATAATAAGTCAAATCGGTTTTGCTCATACACATGATTTGAGCTATTTACTTTCTTAAGAACTGGATTTCCTGTTATATCCCAATTCCTTTAAAATGTTTCAAAAATTGTAATTTACTTAGTAATGTTCCTATTGTTAATAAGCTATTCTAGTTATTAATACATATCCTCTACATCAGTTGAAATTTTCAAGTTGAATTATATAGTCTATATAAACTGTATAATTTAAAGTCTCTATTTCTAATATCTATATATGTTCATACAAACAAGTCAATGAAAAGTTGAAATGATCTATCATCCTGATATATACAATGTTACCGTTAGCTTAAACTATTCTTTCTCATTCTAAAGATATGATATCAAAAAGTCTTTAATGAAATCTTGACACATACTAAGAAATAAGTGTATAAATTGCATAATTTCTTTTATAATATATAGTGATACAGATGAGTTTAACTTTGGTTTTGAAAGTTTTAATATATATATGACATTAGCTGGTAGCTAGAGTTCTGCTGTTATAGGTAGAGAGGTAACTTGAATAATTGTAACTACTCAAATTCAGAGTTTATAACTCCAGGCTGGGTGCGAAGTTCAGTCCTAACACTATTTTATTTGATTATTGTTACAGTATGATTACAGTTCTGACATCCACATCATGTCTCATAATCACATTTTTATTTCTAATAAAAATTAAAGTCCCACATATTCTTACAGATACTTCACAAGTCAAAGCCTTGACTAATTTAACATATATAGGAGGGAATAGCTTACTAATCTGTATAAAAAAAAAACTAAACATATTTTGCCTTATGCTATATATGTCAAATGGCAACCTTGACAGGGATCTCCCTAAACATTAATGGGTTAAATAACCCATGTAAGAGGAGAAGTTTAATCGGAAATCTTAACCTGCATAGATCTGACCTAATATTTATTCAAGAAACTCATCTTCTTAAAAAAGACATAGATAAACTAGAAACCAACAAGTACATTACTTTAGTCAGCTTGGAACATACACAGAAAAAAAGGGGGGGGGGTAGCTATCCTGTGGAACTAATTCATACCTATTTCCAAAATTATTAACACATACAAGGATGACAAGGGAATGCTTTGCATGGTTACAGTACAGATTAATAGAAAGATTTTTACATTTATCAACATATATTGGACACCAGGCATAGGTATTAACACAGTGATACAGCATTTCAATCAAATAGTACTCCACTCCAAAGGAGACATCATATTAGCTGTTGATTTTAATTGTACTCTACATGATAATGATACTACTACCCCTGGGAAGAGGAAAATCACAGTTAGCGCAAAACATCTAAAAGACTTTATTAACTTATATCATTTGAATGACATTAATAATCAAGCTGATACTAAGTCACCATATACTTTTTTCCAACAGACACAAGTCTTACTCTAGAATAGATAGAGTGCTGATCTCTTACCAACTTGTAAAAGATTTATCGAAATCTCTGGTAATTTCCTGCCCAGTATTGCACCATAATTTTATCACTTTTGAACTTATGATAAATGTAACACACAATACCCAGATTAGAACAATTCCTGCCTAATTAACTCAACTAAAAGACATCAAAGAATTTATAAATAAGGAGACACAAAATTTCCTGGAAATAAACACTACACCAGATATTTTGATTTTATATATATATATATATATATATATATATATATATATATATATATATATATATACATATTTAGGATGCACTGAAATCATATCTATATGGGCAAAACATAAGATGGTATAATAATAAAAGGAAAATATGGGACAAAGATCTTCTAGAGATAATTAATAAGCTAGACACTTTTAAGCTCAATAGTAAGGGAGATATCACAAATAAAAATATTATAGAAGAAATAAATAAGTTAAATGAGAAGTACAAAGAACGTTTAAATCACAAAATCAAAATAGAGAAATATAAATTCCTAACATATTCAATAAATCCCAAATATTTAAATAAACTTAAAAATAAAACAAAAAGACTTAACAAACAAAATCATATCAAAGATATTTTTTCCTCGGGGGGGGGAGGTTTTTAATTTATCAGAAATTCTGGATGGGTTTAAATATTACTTTCATAAAATAAACAATGGGCAGGATTCACGAAGCCTCCGTGTAAAAGATACAAGGTTTATACGGAGGCTGCAGTTAAACGGTGTGATGTCAGCATGTCATGCATATGCATGAGGTCATGCTGAATCACACCTAAGGCTAACACAGTCCGTGGAAGACAGTAGGGGGCGTCTCCGTAGGCCAAGCCCTGCAAGCGGACACACCCCCAGAAGAGTAAATGTGCCCAAAGTAAACCCCCACGACAGAGTACATGGAAATGTGAATAAACACAGCACAACACATGCCCCCACAGACTATGAACATAAAATCATATAAATTAACATGTTTAATATTTTTTTTAAACTGTAAAGATGTTTGCCCGTGAGTGCGCTCGTTTGCACAGGCGTGCCCGTAGCTCAGCCACAGTTAGCAGTAAGTGGAAAAGCATATAAGAACTAACTATGCAAAAGAAGCAAAAAAGCAATAGCATAGTGGTAGAGACGTTGGCTGAAGAGCAGGCAGTCATGGTTCGAGCCCCCACAACATCACTTTTTATTTTTAGTGAAATAAGCACGAAACAAGTCCCTGACACATATGTACACATATAAAATTATATTTTATGTAAAATGTAATGAAATAGGCTAGTTATTGTGAAGAAATGTGAGATAAAATAATAACAAATGCCAGATGTGCCCATAGCTGAGCTATAGTTTAACAAGTTGAGTGCATCTGCCCGTAGATGAGCAGTGGTTTAACAGGTGCAAAATGAGTGCCCGTAGGTGAGCAATGGTTCAATAGGTGCAAAATGAGTGCCCGTAGGTGAGCTGAGCGTAATATGCATGCTTACAGCCATATATAGCGTAAACCAGCGTAACCCGTTTGTGCAGAGCTGCGCACCACACCAACAAGCTAACCGACGGGCAACGTTGAGTAAGCTGTAACAAAACTGCCTTTACACAGACACACCCCCTAGCCTGTCTAGACAGACATAAAATATAAAAAGCAGTGGCCATGTTCGAACCCAGAATACCATGCACCATAGTCAAGGTACTGAACCACTAAGCCATGACAGCTGCACTTAGAAATGCAGTAATAGCAAATATATAGGAATGAATAGAAAGAGGAGCATGACAAAGCAGGTTTTGTGAAGTTGATACAATTCCAAAATGGCCAATCACAGATAAGTGCAGGAAAAACAGCATATATAATCCCCATAGGCGGGAATACACAGCATAACCGATTGTAGAACTAACCCTCAGCCAGAATGTCAGGAGTAGGTGAGGGTAGTTGCTTCCAAGCACAGAGGTGGGGTGTTGAGGAGTCCAGATATATGGTCTGGCTCCTTGTCCACAATCATGAGGCCCAACTCATGCAGGGCCAGGTCCTGTGGGGAGCATATAGGGCTGAGGCGTGGGACCGGTTGGCTCATGATCTCACCAGTGTCACAGGGATTCCAAGGACTGGTGAGCAGGTCCGTCACCACCATGCGGACCTGAAGAGATGTAAGCAAGACCAACTGAACCGTTGGATCCAGGAGGCCCGGGAAATGCCCAACGCCCCACTGCTGAGTAAGTTACATTTAATTATGTATGTAGGAAATTAACCTAGCTGATATTATGGAGATGTGTATTCCAATATTACTTTATTTATATTACAGCTGCTGGTGTCCGTTCTGCAAACCGCAGAGCCCATGGCGATAGGCTGGTGCGGTTGCGCCACCAGGCAGGTCAGTAATCCTTCCCCTGTAACTGTAAAGAAATATAAAGGTATGACAGTTAGCAAAAGAGTGCAGTGTAGTCACTAAGTAATAAAATGTGCAAGTAACAGTGTAAGAGTGTTTTCAAGTAATGCTTGATTACAAAAGTGTGTTGCAGTCTGTAATCCAAACAGAAAAATGAAAATGTCTGAAATAAAAAGTCTGAAATAAAGATGCCCCACCTGTAATAAAATATTACTCAACCTGCAGCAGGCTGAACAGTACAGCTGCAGAAGATGAGCAAATCACATGTGTGAAATATATCCCTGTTGAAATACTGAAACATGACAGAAGTGAGACTGTTGGAAAGGATTGTAATAACTACAGGTAAAACATGTCAATAAAGCCTAGAAGTAAGTACCATCCTGAATTGTAAAATTAAAACAAGTGAGAGAGTATGAGAAAGAGTTATGAATCCACCAATAAAGTAGTAATAATCCCTGAATAAAGTATACTGCAGTCAGTACAGAATTAAATGAATGTGACAAGCAGAACCAAACTGCAAAATGTGTTCAAAATGCTGCAGCTGGAATGTGTATCCCAAAATCTGGATATGTTGCTCTCAGTCTGCAATATGCAGATAGTATGATTGTCTGAAATACCAAACATCCACAGTTGTCTATAGCTATATAAAGCAAATGTAGCAGGATGATGTAGCTGAACAAAGCCAGATATGAACGTGTATGAATAACAATAAAATGTATATTGATGTAGCAGTAACAGTCCTATCACCAACTTGAAGTAGTTATCACATAGGAAACTGTAGGTAGAACAGTAGTGTGTATATATCTGCAGCTATTAGAAATGTACAGCATATATATTGGTATTTGAAGGTGTTAATTATATTTTCTTCACCCTACCATATAACCACATATAATCCATTCCACGTGAAATTGGTATGTGCAATCACAATTAACACCCCTGGACATTTGTCCTGTTGGGTCATACATATTTGCATGTACGTTGATGCATCTGCCCTGTTCATACATCCAAACCTGATGGCCTGTTGCCATCAATCAACCTTGCATGTTGTTGGACTGTGTATTGCTGTTCAAATTATGCATGTGTTATGCTCGCTGTTCAATGGTGTGAATATCTGGGTGTTTGGTTAATGGGAATACTAATGCATGCTGTTACAACTAATTGCGAATGGTATTGTATGTTACTAACCCAAACTGTCATGACATAATGCAAAACATAGGACGACAGGGAAGGCGGGTTCCAGCGGACCCACCTCTCCCACCTCAGCTGGCGAGTGCACCTGGCAGCAGTGCACAGTCTGGACCCTCCTCTGGTGGCCCTGTGCCACCTGTGGGTGGAAGTGCTGCAGGGGTTGGGGCTTGTCCCCCCTCTGCAAGTGTGGCCAGAGGAGAACCACCACTCACCCTCCGTAGCGTCCAAACTGTGGTGCGTAAGGAGATCTGGGAATCTGTTCTTGGGCCCCTATGCCAGCTTGAGGCACAGGTGGCACAACTTACGGGCATGCCTGTTGCCCGGCCTACACAGCCCCCAGCACAGCCCCGTCCTGGGCAGTGAAGGAACAGTGGCAACTGCCCATGGGTAGGGATATCAGTTCCACTGTTGCCATCTGTGGGCTCATGGGCACTGGATATCCAAACATCCATCCCTATCAATTGTGTAACCCCCCACACGTGTCATACACTGCCCCTGTATGCATCTTGTTTGTCTTGTCTGTTGACCTACCCAACCTACCTCCCTAGCTATACTGACTTCCTTTACCTGACATACCACTCTCACCTGAAAAAAAAAAAAGAAAAAAAAAAGGGCACTATGTACCCACAAAAAAATGACACCCCATACATAGCTGCCCATTCTGCACACATGTCTGCTTGACATGGAAACTATCAATTACAATTGGCTGTACAACAAGTATTATTGTTGTCCTGACACCTCTCTCAGGGGTGGAAGGTTTCAAATGTCACACCAAATTACAAACATATGCACAGCTGTTGCTGATGAAGAAATGGGCAGCCATGGGCCTTACCTACATCCCTCCTGCAAAACCCAAGCTGGTTTCCCTACTGTCTTACCCTCTTTGTGACCCCATTTTCACCACTTTTCTGTCTCCCCATTTTCATTTCTTTCAAAGAAAATAGTGCGGGTGTGCGCCAGAGTAAGCACTGTTAAGCGGTTGTAAGCGGGTGTGCGCGGAGCTGAACGCCAGTGCGCATGCGGGAGCTCTGCACAAACCAGCGCTAACCCAGTTACAACTGCTTAAAAGTGCCTTAGTCACTCTGATTGACAGGTCCTGTAGTCAGTTCAAAAGCAAAATAAAATTACACTGTCAGTCCCAAACCCAGGACCTTGGAAACAGTAGTCTGCATGACTTACCACTAAGCCATGACTGTTATATAAGAGCATTGTGCTACAATAAATATATCATGTAATAGTAGGAATGAATGTATTGGGAATATAGGATGTGTAGTACACAAAGCATGTCATGTATATTTACTGTCAAATCTAGTGGATTTCTATAATAGTAGTGTGTGAACAGAAACAGCCATGCTAGTTGGTAGCTAGTAGGTAATAATGTCAGTTATTATACATATATAAATATATGTGTATATATATATATATATATATATATATATATATATATATATATATATATATATATATATATAGATAGTTGTAGGTGTCAGTGTACATACACACTTAGTACAGAAAACAGGAGAGATGAATGGAGAAATGTGAATCTACAACACAGCCTGAATCATGAGAGAGGTACTAACCTTTACACTCACAGAACAGTGTCCACAGCATACCAGCATGGTCCCCGCCCTTACAATCTGAAAGGGCAACGCCTATCTCACATACCCTTTTATAGCACTGTCCTGAAATCACAGTGAGAACTGCAATCAGTGCACAACTGGCTGCATGCAATTAGCAAATGCTGGCTTACAATTGGTGCAGAGGCCATCACATGGACTTATGCAGATACCTACAAAAGCATCCTGTACTCCCACTCCACACATGCAATACTTTCATTGCACCATCTGGAGGCAGAGAGAGAGAGAGAGAGAGAGAGAGAGAGAAAAAGAAAGAAAAAAAGAAAATAAAAACACTAACAAAAACCACACGTAAGACAAACTAAGTTGAAGCTGCCATCAGTGTCAGTATCAAGCTGGGCTAGCAGCAGCAGGAAGCTATACTAATGGTAACGCAGCCAGCTGCAACAAACACAGGTAATGTAAAGTAACAAGTTAATAGTCTACATACTGTGAACCCTCCATATGTGTTATTGGTCTGTATCTATATGGATGTCTATGTGATAAGTTGTGTGCATGTAGTTTTACCCAAAGGGGATGACTATACATTACATGTCATTCAGTGTTAGGCCATGATTCTGGCACCAGTTGTCCATTTCAGTAAGGCCTGTCTGTAGGATGTGTGTGTCAGCTGGTGTAATGACTATGGCACTTAGTTCGCAGTCATCTGGGAACTTTGTCATCCACAACCTGCACATGTTTGCTTTCACATCTGAGAAGTAAATGCCAAACAAGAGGGGTCCTAGGGCAGAGCCCTGTGGGATACCACATGTGACTGGCTTTGAGTCTGACATGGCTCCCGCAAGTTTGATTTTATAGATTATGTTGTTCAACCAGTGTGCGACCCATCATGTGACATATGTATTAACATTTAAGCTGATGAGCTTGTCTATGATGCCTGAGTGGAGTACTGTGTTGAAGGCCTTAGGCAAGTCCAGGTAGGCTGTATGGACTGCTTTGCCCTCATCAATGGCTGTAGTGACTGTTTTGAAAAGGTCAACCACATTCAAAAGGCAGGATCAGCCCTTCAAAAGGCAAACTGGGTGGGATCAAGTGTCTGCAGGTACCCAATATCGCTGTATATGAGTCCCATAATGAATCATTCCATAGCTTTGCAGACCAGGCTGGTTAAGCTTATGGGGCGGTAGTTCCCAGGGTCAGTAGATGTGCCTCCTTTGTGTAGTGGGACCACTGTTTCTGTATGCCAGTGTTCAGGTACATATCCCGTAGTAAGGCCAAGGTTAAATATCAGTTTTATATGCGGTTGTATCTCCTCTTGGAGTTCACGTAGCACACATCCAAGGATACCATCAGGTCACATTGATGCTGTGTGTTCTGCTTTGCTGAGGGCGGCCCTCACCTGGACATCTGGAATGATAGGGAGGTTACATTTAGCTGTGATAAGTATTTCTAAGTTTGGGGGAGAGGGAGGGGGGATATTTGCACTGAACCTGTCTGCCAGAATGTTGCCAATATCTGTGGGTTCAGTGAATGTTAAGTAGGTGTGTAGTAACTCAGAGCATATCTGAGGCTTTTGGTCCATGTGTCTAACAAAACTGAAGAAGGCCTTGTGGTTATCTATAGTGTCCGTGGCCATTTCCCTCTCAGAGTAGGCCATGGATGTTGTTATGAGAGACCGTAGCTTATTACCAGTGCTGACCACAGATGTCTTCCGTTTATGTGATTCTGCTCTGTCCTGCAGTAGCCTCCTTCTATCGTTATACAATTTGTCTTTGGCTGGGGTCCACCAGACAGGATGCTTAACCTTTGTGCATAGGGTCTGGGTTAGAATTGTGTGTGCATGTTCCATGCATTCTTTAGGATGTCCGTAGGAAGCATTTGCAAAGGGGTCAGCATTGTGGGTTGTGGCTTCCACTGGCCCAGTGGGCTGCATGGATACCATGTCAGTCCTAACAAGTGAAAATCTGTCTATTCACATATATATCAAAGTAGTCTACTGTGCTGGTGGTGGTGGTGGGATATGTATATCCAGGCCGATTATTTGTGTCCAGATCACACTAGTGGATGACGTTCCACATACAGTACCTTGGTATGAACCCCCAGAGTGAGGTTGTGCATTGGACCTGTTTCAGTGTGCTGACCGATGGGGCTTGGTACTATGTTGTATGGAATATGGCAGGTAATGTTGCACAGGTGTTGGCTGAGCACTGATATCTGGCCATGTACATGTGTATCCACCAAGAGACACACACGTGCTACATATGGGAGTAGTAGTATATCACTACAGTTGAGTATCATGTATACTATGTGTGCCATATTTTGCTGACATAGTTTGCTGATATCCTGTTTCTGTTCTCTTTCAGGGACATGGCGCGCCAGCAAAATCCTGCCTACTCTGCTGCAGAAGATAAAGAGATACACCAGAGCCTGGTGCGGGATTATGACATACTGTTTTCCCGCACCAGCCGGAATCAGCAGGAGAGGGCTGCACTGTGGCAAGACCTTGTCCGTAGGGTAAATGACATTGGCACACATAATAGGACATATGAGCAGGTACGACATCACTGCAGTGATTTAATCAGAAATGTCCATCAGCGTGTGTCGGATATCCACAGGCAACAGGTCACCACAGGAGGTGGGGTGGCCACACATCCCCCCCTCACCAGACTGGAGGGGCTACTCATAAGTGTTGTGGCTCCAGCCCAGGAACATCAACAGCACCACACCTGCATTATGATGGAGGCTGGATCCACACAGCAACACAACATGGAGCATGCAGGTAATATGCCATATGTACACTTGACTGTTCTGTACACTGTTAGTTTATGCATATGTAAGCTGTGTCCTTGGTATGTAGCTGTCAACATAGTATGTAATTGTGCAGGTGTGATATTGCCAATATCAGCAGCTGACATGTGAAAGGCAACTGGTGTACTACTGAACTGTATCATATGCAGTATCAATGGCACAGTTGTGCCCACTGACATTAATCCCCTCATTTCTGCAGGTCCCTCCAGTGTTACAGCAAGGCAGCCCATCCACGCTGGTGAGTGTGTTTTAACAATACCTATAATAGTCCTGATAGTGCTAGTAATAATAGTGTAACCCAGTAGTGCTCTGTGTGTATACTGCGGAGTGTGCATGTGTGTGTGTGCATGTGTGTATGTGTGCCTGTGCCCACATGTGCATGTGTCCATGTGTGCATGTGTCCACGTGTGCATGTGTCCACGTGTGCATGTGTACATTTGTGCATGTGTGCATGTGTGCGTGTGTGCATGTGTCCACGTGTGCATGTGTGCATGTGTCCATGTGTGCATGTGTGCATGTGTCCACGTGTACATGTGTGCATGTGTGCATCACTGGTAACATTGTGTAGACATTGTAAACTGTGTTTCCTGTCTTCCTCCCACAAGTTCTGGTGCTGCTCTGGTGTCCTGCAGCAGGGAACCTGAATCTGGTGCCACAGGTACTGATAATGATGATATCTGTGTAATGGCAGAGGAAGTTGTGTCAAGGTTTGTCATTGGTCAACCAATTGACAGTACACAGTTGTCAACCCCATCATTGCGCACAGTCATCCTGCCAGTACATCCTATGTCACCAATGTCCCTAGGTGATGGACAGGATACAGTGGGCATTAACCAGGGTATTGTGGTGTCTGTGGCACATGCTTCCCCACACAGCAGCCATGGGGAGGGTCCTGAGATGGTACCACACAGACAGTTGCCCATGGGTTCTCGTGGGAGCATCCGTGGGCGTACTGCCTCTGGCAGACGTGCCCAAAGAGTTCTGTCAACCTCAGCTATGTTTCGGGCTGTCATGCAGGCACAGTCACGTATGGAAAGGTACACCAGACAGGGTCTGAGGGAGCTGAGAGCATGTCACACATCCATGACTGACAGTATGCGTGACATTGCGGATGCTATCTGTAACTTCACCGATGTCATAGACAGACGTTGTGGGGACATATTACAGCAGTTCCGCAACCACGTGTCCATGAGCCAGGGCAATGGTGGACAGTTGCGGCATTGACGTGGCCGTATGCCAGCAACAGCAGCAGCTGGCAGTCGGCGCGGACGACAACAGGCCCGCGGACACCCCCATAGTGCCAGCAGCAGCTCCAGCAATGCTGGGTCTGTGCTGTCATCAGACCGCCCCAGGAGACCACGTGCACGTGGCTCTGGACAGTCCCAACAGGGACCTGTGTCCAGTCAACAAACTCCCACTTCTGATGACAGCACCCAGTCTGGCTTAGTACTGGATACGGTCCGTAGCACCCCTGCCAGGCACAGGTACCATGTCCGTGCCCACAGACACTGATCTGTATGACCTGCCAGGTGCAGTCTGTGGCTGCCCACAAACTCCAGTATATGGCAGCCATGAGGTGGAACTGTGTGCCATGCATACCACATGCGAAATGTTAACAACTAGGGCTACCACATACATGCACACACTGCACCAACAGTGCCCCACCCTGTACTGCTGTCCCTCACCAACACACATACACATACATGTCATTTGGTGGTATCAGTGGCAGACTCAGGCATACCTAATTTACACCCTGTGCATATGATGAAACTGTGCCACCTCCTGCAATCTCCAACATCAGTGCAGGAACAGGTTAACATGTTGCTGATGCACAGGGTGACTACATAGAAGTGTATTACTAGTATCATGTTGGTAACAGTACAGTGTGCTGATATGATTGTGTGTATATCCCAGCATGTCTGATGCAGTAACTGTATGACTGTCCTGAATTGTTATCTACACCCATAGTAAGTACCATAGTGTAACAGCTGCACATTATTGCATACCGGTGGTAAGGATGTCAACAGATAGCCAAATACATAGGTAGCACAGGGGAGAAGCTAATGCAAGTAGTGATACGCAATGCTGGAAATGTACACTAATGGTGGCATGTTGCCTACAATGACTATGCAATGTGGATGTTTGCGCATGTTGATATGTGTGCAGTACCAATTTAATTTAAATTAAATTAAATATTAAATAATATCAGTTCTACCATGAACATCTGAGCTGTGCATTCCTGGGTACATGTTGATAGTGCCTGCATATTTGCACTGTTACCTACTGGAAGTGTTACCCCTTCTTTGTTGTACAATGGACTACTTCCAGCCCTGCTTACTGTAGCTTTGTTTGCATGCATGTTTGCTTGAGGTTCCCTGGAACACTGATTCCACCTGCAATGCAGATTTACAGAGCTTCTGTGGATTCCTAGTGACATTTGCATAGCGTACTATACGTATGTCAATTTTCCACCTGACAGAACATCACTGTCTGTCCTGTTTTTATGTACGTTGCCTGTGGCACATTGCATATGACATACCTGGCATTTACCCAAGTGTGCAGTCATATATGCCAGCGCTATGAAATCAGTAGCAGTACACCCACACATACTCACCTTCAGTATGTTGTTCCCCTTTGGCCCTATGTGTTGGCAATCACCATGGCAATCACACTACTATGGTAGCATGTGCAAAGGTAACCTGTGAATCACCTCTATGGACCAGTTGTGGTCTATGTGAGTCATGTGGCAATGTCACAGCTGCCACATCTATGCAGTCAACACTGTCCCCTGGCCAGGAACATACAACACATGTGTGAGATGCAACCACATAGCCAATCTGGGTACTGAGCACTCTGAACCCAGTACTGCCATACCCTGTCAGGTGGCATGACATACTACAGTGACTACAATACCAGTCTGACATAGACCTGCACTGACAGCAATCCAAACACACTGGGGCATACTTGGAGCCTCAGAATAGCATCCTGCCTGAGCATCACACAGCTCCGCAGCTGGCACACAGGCATACGTTAAGTCGGAACAGAGCACATGCCACACATGGCACACACATCCCATGTGCCACACACTCACAGCCTGTAGGGCTACACAACACACCTGCTACAGATGTGTCAGGTACCTCTCTTGGCTGCTGCAGTGGGGTCCCGCTCAACAGGCTGTACATGGTGACAGTCACAGTGATATGCCTGTGGGGCACTATGGTCCACCACAAAACACATGCATACAGGTCAGTCAGAGGCATGGACACATATGACTCAGTCATTGTCCATGCCACTATGGATGACCTGAGATGTACCTCCCTTGACTACATGATAGGGAAGATAGAAGGGCTCTCTCAGCATGTGGCATGGGCCAGTATGAGCCTGACCTTGGTTGCCATCATACCCTCACCAGGTATGTTACCACAATATGTAGGAAGGGTGTTCTATGTCTACATTCTGCTCAATCTCAAATGTCATTCATAGGGTATCCAATGGCTGTCAGCGTGTGCTTACATGCTAGGGAAGCCACAATGATTTGCGAGGGGCAGCTTGCACGTGACACCCATGGGCCATTGTATATTGGCGAAGCCCCTTGATACACACATAGTGCCTTTTGCTGCAGGACACGGATTACATAGCCACCTCCACGGGTATCACACGGGATAGGACACTAACAGTAATACTACACAACACCAGCAGTGTACACCGCAAGATGCATGCACTGGACACTGTCCACAGCATGGTAAACTGCAATATCTGTGCAGTAACAGATTCCTGATTCACGGCTCACAGGTGCAACCCATCACTGCCAGGTTATACCTCATACCATGCCTGTCGTCCCCTACACATGTAACACACATGAACAGGGGGGCGGTATCTCAAGGCACCACAGATACACACACCTCCAGGTTGTTGGCACAGCACAAAGCATCAGGGTCTATCCATGAGCAGCGAACAGTGTGTTGGACTGCCTTCTGGTTCATAGCCTGGCACAGAGAATCAAACCAAGCTGTTTAAACAACGTGAAAATAACAAAGAGAGGTGTGGTACCACGAACGCACAAAAGTGAAATTTCTTTCAATAATATCCACGGGTTGTAGTCAGCAACCAAAACTTTTATTTACAACAGATAACGTAAAATACTACAGGGTGTTTTTCGTTCAGACCAATGTCCGAACTTCTTCAGACGAAACACTAGCGCTACCCACAGCCTGTGTTTAAATAATAAAACAGTTAATACATAATTAATTCATTAAGTCAATTAATTCAATGAAATGTCTTTCTTTAGCCCAATTAAACAACCAAGCAACAGATGATATCTTGCAACACAGTCAGTCAGTATTAGAAAATATATATGTATTACTTGTTTTTACTAAAAATGTAAGTTTAAAATAAACACAATAATAACAACCTTAGCGTTACTTCATTCACATAAACTTGTGAATACAATCTAAATCTGCTCCAAAAATAGTCCTGGGAACTTTTTCTGTCAAACAGAGAGCAAACAATTTCTCTTTTAATCAAAAGATTTCGCTACAACCAAGACCACAACTTCATTTACTAACTTACATCAAAATCATTTAGTCTGAAAATTTAATATACATTAAAATTTAATGACATAAAAAATGTTTAAAAATATATATAAAAAAATATATATAATTAAAAAATTGTGTGTATGTGTAAATATATATGGACACAGAAGTGTATGTATGTATAAATATAAATATCCACACATAAAATACATACATACTCGCAAATAAAATACGTCATGAAACAAATATGCTGTGTTATAACTCATGGTTACAATGCACTACACCTCTCCTAATAATATTCTTGTTAATATTTTGTTGTTATTAATATTATTTAATATTGTATTGTGTTCTTACATTGATTAGACTAGTGTACATATTTCTAACTAGTCATTCAAATAGTTTTATAGTTTTATAATCTTATGATGGAACTAACAGTTAAAAAGGTAGGGAAACCTCTGACAGCTGTACCTTAAATACACTCACCTTAATAAGCTTTTAAGTTTTAAAATACAAGTAATCGAACACACTTCATTAAGCCCTGGCACTCTACATGCCATTACACGTAGTTGCCAACTTAACTCCTTCTTTTCCAGTTCTAATCTCAGTAAATTTTCGTTTGTCAAGTTATGGGCATTTGCTGAAACTTGGTCAATGGCCATGAATGTAAATGAATGACCTGTGTGTGATCTACAGTGCCTCACAAGTGCATTCTCTTCTTTGTTTTTGGTAATGGCATAAATATGCTCGTATACCCTATCCTTCAACCGTCTGTCCATCTTCCCTATATAGAAAGACGGACATTGTTCACACTGAGCTAAATACACTACTCTTTTACTGTTACAATTGTAACTGTTTCTAAGAAAAAAGGTTTCTTTCCTTATGGTAAAACTGTCAGCTGTCTCCATGTAGACACAATACCTACATGAACCACATTTTTTGGTCCCTCCCTTCTTTTTGTCTACTCTCAATTTTCTTTCTAATAACTCTTTCATGTTAGTACCTTTCCTGTATGTAATAGTAGGACCATAATTGAGAGTTTGTGTCAGCTCTTTGTCCAATGATAACCACGCCCAATACTTCCTGACCACTTTACAGATTTCCTGTGCTTCTGGGCAGTAGGTAAATATAAATGCTGCAGTAAAATTCTGGTTGTTCTCCATAACTGCAGCAGGTGATGTTTCTAAATCATTACTAGTATCCACATTTCCAACTTGAAGCCCTAAATATTCTACTTGATTAGTAGGGTCAGCCACAGTTTCTACTTTTAAAATGGCTTCATAAAACCCTGTTCTTCTTTTCGTAATGACTTCGTTGAAAATTCCTTCCAAAAATGAACTAGGATAACCCCTATGAGAAAACAAAAGCTTATTAAGGTGAGTGTATTTAAGGTATAGCTGTCAGAGGTTTCCCATCCTTTTTTAACTTAGTTCCATCATAAGATTATAAAACTATAAAACTATTTGAATGACTAGTTAGAAATATGTACACTAGTCTAATCAATGTAAGAACACAATACAATATTAAATAATATTAATAACAACAAAATATTAACAAGAATATTATTAGGAGAGGTGTAGTGCATTGTAACCATGAGTTATAACACAGCATATTTGTTTCATGACGTATTTTATTTGCGAGTATGTATGTATTTTATGTGTGGATATTTATATTTATACATACATACACTTCTGTGTCCATATATATATACACATACACGCAATTTTTTTTAATTATATATATTTTTTATATATATTTTTAAACATTTTTTATGTCATTAAATTTTAATGTATATTAAATTTTCAGACTAAAAGATTTTGATGTAGGTTAGTAAATGAAGTTGTGGTCTTGGTTGTAGCTAAATCTTTTGATTAAAAGAGAAATTGTTTGCTCTCTGTTTGACAGAAAAAGTTCCCAGGACTATTTTTGGAGCAGATTTAGATTGTATTCACAAGTTTATGCGAATGAAGTAACGCTAAGGTTGTTATTATTGTGTTTATTTTAAACTTACATTTTTAGTAAAAACAAGTAATACATATATATTTTCTAATACTGACTGACTGTGTTGCAAGATAACATCTGTTGCTTGGTTGTTTAATTGGGCTAAAGAAAGACATTTCATTGAATTAATTGACTTAATGAATTAATTATGTATTAACTGTTTTATTATTTAAACACAGGCTGTGGGTAGCGCTAGTGTTTCGTCTGAAGAAGTTCGGACATTGGTCTGAACGAAAAACACCCTGTAGTGTTTTACGTTATCTGTTGTAAATAAAAGTTTTGGTTGCTGACTACAACCCTTGGATATTATTGAAAGAAATTTCACTTTTGTGCGTTCGTGGTACCACACCTCTCTTTGTTATTTTCATAGCCTGGCACACACAACCCTCCCATACACTGGAAACCCACCTGTCCTCCCTAACAACACTGGGAATATGACAGTCTCTAGATATGTCTTTATATGGCTGGACTGCATCCAGCCGAACATTGTGTGTGAGCATTACTGTAGCTACAACGCACTAGCTGAAAGGTTCCCAGCATGTAGTCACTGAATTGCAGTGGAACAACATGTTACCACTCCCACAACAGGTGGGAACATGCAGCACCTGTTCATCGACTACATGTAGACTATATGGCCCAGACCAGATGTGTATCCCCCGCTGTTTGGATGATACCATATACAACTCACACTGTATATACACCCACCGCATGCGGCCCCTGCACAGTAAGACACAGTCATAATGTTATGCAATGCAAATACCATTTATCCACCTGAGGCACGTGTCAGACATGGTAACTACTGAAGGTCACAGGTATATATGTGTATGTGTCACACACATACATCATGTGTGCATTGCCATTGCTGGTTTAAGCAATGTCATGCATTGTTATGAACAACAACTCACACATGGTCATTTTGTGTGACACAACCACACGTGGCAGTTGTGGGTTTCCAAAACATACCTATCTGTGCTCTGACAGTGGTAATAGACCCAGTAGCGGAACACACTATTGGCATTACTGGGTAATTAGCTCTGTTTGGCTGTACTGATAGTGTGGTGACATCACCTGTGTTTACTGAGGGAATATGCAGCATCTGGTGTATTGTAGTAGTTGCCAAAAGGAACTGTTCTCTCACACTTGCAACTACACACACCCTACTACCCACATATACATCATGTGTGCATTGCCATTGCTGGTTTAAGCAATGTCATGCATTGTTATGAACAACAACCCATACATGCTCATTTTGTGTGACACAACTACACGTGGCAGTTGTGGGTTTCCAAAACATACCTATCTGTGCTCTGACAGTGGTAATAGACCCAGTAGTGGAGCACACTATTGGCATTACTGGGCAATTAGCCCTGTTTGGCTGTACTGATAGTGTGGTGACATCACCTGTGTTTACTAGGGAATATGCAGCATCTGGTGTATTATAGTAGTTGCCAAAAGGAACTGTTCTCTCACACTTGCAACTACACACACCCTACTACCCCCCAAAGGTCACAGGTATATATGTGTATGTGTCACACACATACATCATGTGTGCATTGCCATTGCTGGTTTAAGCAATGTCATGCATTGTTATGAACAACAACCCACACATGGTCATTTTGTGTGACACAAGCACACGTGGCAGTTGTGGGTTTCCAAAACATACCTATCTGTGCTCTGACAGTGGTAATAGACCCAGTAGCGGAACACACTATTGGCATTACTGGGTAATTAGCCCTGTTTGGCTGTACTGATAGTGTGGTGACATCACCTGTGTTTACTAAGGGAATATGCAGCATCTGTTGTATTGTAGTAGTTGCCAAAAGGAACTGTTCTCTCACACTTGCAACTACATACACCCTACTACCCACATATACATCATGTGTGCATTGCCATTGCTGGTTTAAGCAATGTCATGCATTGTTATGAACAACAACCCATACATGCTCATTTTGTGTGACACAACTACACGTGGCAGTTGTGGGTTTCCAAAACATACCTATCTGTGCTCTGACAGTGGTAATAGACCCAGTAGCGGAGCACACTATTGGCATTACTGGGCAATTAGCCCTGTTTGGCTGTACTGATAGTGTGGTGACATCACCTGTGTTTACTGGGGAATATGCAGCATCTGGTGTATTGTAGTAGTTGCCAAAAGGAACTGTTCTCTCACACTTGCAACTACACACACCCTACTACCCCCCCAAAGGTCACAGGTATATATGTGTATGTGTCACACACATACATCATGTGTGCATTGCCATTGCTGGTTTAAGCAATGTCATGCATTGTTATGAACAACAACCCACACATGGTCATTTTGTGTAACACAACCACAAGTGGCAGTTGTGGGTTTCCAAAACATACCTATCTGTGCTCTGACAGTGGTAATAGACCCAGTAGCGGAGCGCACTATTGGCATTACTGGGCAATTAGCCCTGTTTGGCTGTACTGATAGTGTGGTGACATCACCTGTGTTTACTGGGGAATATGCAGCATCTGGTGTATTGTAGTAGTTGCCAAAAGGAACTGTTCTCTCACACTTGCAACTACACACACCCTACTACCCCCCCAAAGGTCACAGGTATATATGTGTATGTGTCACACACATACATCATGTGTGCATTGCCATTGCTGGTTTAAGCAATGTCATGCATTGTTATGAACAACAACCCACACATGGTCATTTTGTGTAACACAACCACAAGTGGCAGTTGTGGGTTTCCAAAACATACCTATCTGTGCTCTGACAGTGGTAATAGACCCAGTAGCGGAGCGCACTATTGGCATTACTGGGCAATTAGCCCTGTTTGGCTGTACTGACAGTGTGGTGACATCACCTGTGTTTACTGGGGGAATATGCAGCATCTGGTGTATTGTAGTAGTTGCCAAAAGGAACTATTCTCTCACACTTGCAACTACCCACACCCTTCTACCCACCACCCCACACCACCCCACCCACACACACACTTGTCATTTGCAGGATTCATACCCCTACCTAACTATGTTATGACACGTAGGAGAGATGCATTAGCGAAGCACACTATTTGGATTACTAAGAGGTTTTTCTTCTCTGGTTGTACTTATAGGGTGCTGACATCATCAGTGTTTGGAAAGGGTAATGTGCATAATGTAGTGTGTTCTCCTGATTGCCAAAAAGCACATGTCTTTCATACAGAATTGCACACACAACTCCCTTTATCCAAACACATGCACTTGCCATTTACAGGATTCAAACCCCTACCTAACTATGTTATGATATTTGAGAGAGATGTATTAGCAGAGTGCGCTATTTGGATTATTGGGAGGTTTTCCTTCTCCAGCTGTACTTATAGGGTGCCGACATCATCAGTGTTTGGAAAGGGTAATGCTCATCATGTAGTGTGTTCTCCTAATTGCCAAAATGCACATATCTTTCATACAGACTTGCCAGCACACACACTCCCCTCATCCACACACTTGCTATTTGCAGGATTTAAACCCCTACCTAGCGATGTTATGACATTTGAGAGAGACACATTAGCAGAGCACGCTATACGCATTACTGGGAGGTTTCCCTTCTCCTGCTGTACTTATAGGGTGCTGACATCATCAGTGTTTAGAAAGGGGAATGTGCATCCTGTAGTGTGTTCTCCTAGTTGCCAAAAGGGACATTTCTTTCATAAAGACTTGCACACACACTAACTCCCCTCCGCACACACTGGGCAGTTGCAGGATTCAAACCCCTACCTAACTATGTTATGACACTTGAGATGGACACATTAGCAGAGCACGCTATTCGCATTACTGAGAGCTTATCCTTCTCCTGCTGTATGTATAGGATGCTGACATCATCAGTGTTTAGAAAGGGGAATGTGCATCCTGTGGAGTGTTTTCCCAGTTTTCAAAAGGGACATTTCCATCACACAGACTTGCACACACACTAACCCCTCTCCACACACACTGGGCATTTGCAGGATTCATACCCCTACCTAATTATGTTATGACATAGGAGAGAAACGCATTAGCGAAGCACACTATTCGGATTACTAGGAGGTTTCTCTTCTCCGGCTGTACTTATAGGGTGCTGACATCATCAGTGTTTGGAAAGGGTAATGTGCATCATGTAGTGTGTTCTCCTGATTGCCAAAAAGCACATGTCTTTCATACAGAATTGCACACACACACAAACTCCCCTTATCCAAACACACACACTTGCCATTTGCAGGATTCAAACCCCTACCTAACTATGTTATGACACTTGAAAAAGACGCAGTAGCAGACTGCGCTATTTGGATTACTGGGAGGTTTTTCTTCTCCAGCTGTACTTACAGGGTGCTGAAATCATCAGTGTTTGGAAAGGGTAATGCTCATCATGTAGTGTGTTCTCCTAATTGCCAAAATGCACATATCTTTCATACAGACTTGCCAGCACACACACTCCCCTCAATCACACACTGGGCATTTGCAGGATTCAAACCCCTATCTAACTATGTTATTACACTTGAGACGGACACATTAGCAGAGTGCGCTATTCACATTACTGGGAGGTTACCCTTCTCCTGCTGTACTTATAGGGTGCTGACATCATCAGTGTTTAGAAAGGGGAATGTGCATCCTGTAGAGAGTTTTCCCAGTTGCCAAAAGGGACATTTCCCTCACACAGACTTGCACACACAACAACCCCGCTCACCCACACACACACACACACACATACTGAGCATTTGCATGGTTCAGACTCCTACCTGTCTATATTATGACACTTGAGGGAGACGCATTAGCAGAGCACGCTATCTAAATTACTGGGCATCTGTTCTGCACCTGCAGTATTTATAGGGTGCTGACATCTTTATTTCTACAGAGGTATGTACATCTAGTACTACCTGTCAGGTGAGGGATAGCATATATATGCATTTGCAGCCACCTACGTCAGGGTCAGATATGCACATCGCACTGGCAGGTTATGTTCTATAGATGAAAGAAGGTAGAACTGCAAGTAATCCAAAAAATCCACACAAGGAATGCTGAGAACAAAACTTTATAAGACGCAAAGCTTTCGGGTATAACCCTTTTTCAATAGTGAATACAAACATATAATAAGCAACTGCTTTTATACAAGCCAAGAAGTCATGTGACTGCAGCCAAAGTCACGTGACACATTTTAAAATTACAAAAAGTTTCAAAAAAAATTAAAATATATATATATATATATATATATATATATATATATGTATATGCATCTCTCTCCCAAATATATGAACACAGTAATACATAAATAATATATATATATATAAATACAAATAATGCATATAAAATATGACAATAAATCAGTCAAGTTAGTGATAAAATAAAACAAAATAAAATATTCATTTCAAATTGCGTTGCAAACCAACAAGGATAGGTTTAATACTGACAGTGCTATTAATGCCAGGGGGGCTGTCAGCTCCTAGGTGCACTATCCATTGATACTCTTTAGTCTCAAGATAGTTGTTGATGTCACCACACCTACTCGAGGGAACAACTAGATCCATAACCCTAAATCTAAATGTATGTAAGTCCCCATAAGACTCAATGTGCTTAAATAAAGCATTCTGAGCACACTGCCTCCTTATTTCTGACTTGTGTTCAATAATTCTATCTTTAAGTCTGCGTGTAGTCTTACCAACGTAGTATGCAGGGCATGCAACACATGATGCCATGTATACCACGTTGGTAGAAGTACAGGTGGCCTTTACATAGAATTTATAAGTATAATGTGTTTTCAAATGTACATATGTAACAGATTCCAAACCATTGACCAAGTCAGAACAACAGGAGCAGTGATGGCATTGATAGGTACCAAAATGAGATTCAGAGCACAAAGGTCTATCAAAGGATAATTTAGAGGGAGGACGAAAATCCTTGTAACATAACATACTTTTGAGACATCTCATATTTCTGAAACTAAAAAAATGGTTTATCACCTAACAATTTCATGAGTTCAGGCGATGCCATTAAAATAGGCCAGTACTTATAAATTGTATGTTTGACAAGAGTAACCTTACTACCAAAACCAGTGACATATCTAAACCTCTGATGTATATCAGTATTAGGGGTTATATTAGTTGTAGTGTCAAGATTTATAAGTTGTGGATTTCTAAAGTATGGAACATATAATGAGTGTCTATTAACAGAGACATAATTCTTTAGTTCATCCAAAATGGTAACAGCATAACCACAATCAAGAAAATCTTTACATGTTTCATTTAGCTGCACACTAAAAGTAGCATCATCCGTATTGAGTCTGCTCACTCTAATAAGTTGGGATTTAACCACGCCACGAAAGACATGCGGGGCATGCATGCTTTCTGCATGTACATATATGCCTACATGTGTCTCTTTCTTGAAAACAGTTGTATTAAGAATTCCATTGTTTAGAAAAATACTAACATCAAGGAAAGAAACCTCTTTACTAGTAATAGTTGATTTAAATTTTAAAAAGGCTGTGGTACTATTCAAATTTAAAAGATACTGTTCCAAACTATACCTAGAACCATTCCAAATTAAAAAACAGTCATCAACAAACCGTTGATGAAACACAACGCGTGTATCCAAAAAGTTAACACCATCATGCATATTATCCAGTTCCCACTGATATAATACTAGATTTGCATATGTATTGGCCACGGGGGTGCCCATGGCAACCCCGTTGACCTGTAGATATGGTTGCTGATTAAAGATAAATACATTGTGACTAAGCACCAAGTCCAGTAGTTGACATATATTTTGAATGGAATCACAGGTTAAAGATTGTTCAGCTGTTAGAAATGTTCTTATAGACTCTACACCATATAAAGTAGGGATGACTGTGAACAGTGAAACAATATCTAAGGTAACAAATTAAAAATCATCTAAATTCCATGACTCACTATAGTACTAAGTTGATAGTTTAGAAAGAAAATCACCAGTATCCTTGATAACAAAGTTGCACTTAACTAAAAAAGGAAAAAGTTGTTTCTGGAGGTACACCGAAACAGGTTCGGTGACCCATCCATTGACAGAGACAATGGGTCTCATAGGAGGATCCAACAGGCATTTATGTATTTTTAAAATTTTTTTTTAAAAATATATATATATATATATATATATATATATATATATGTATATGCATCTCTCTCCCAAATATATGAATACAGTAATACATAAAAAAAAAATATACATATATATATATATACAAATAATGCATATAAAATATGACAATAAATCAGTCAAGTTAGTGATAAAATAAAACAAAATAAAATATTCATTTCAAATTGCATTGCAAACCAACAAGGATAGGTTTAATACTGACAGTGCTATTAATGCCAGGGGGGCTGTCAGCTCCTAGGCGCACTATCCATTGATACTCTTTAGTTTCAAGATAGTTGTTGATGTCACCACACCTACTCGAGGGAACAACTAGATCTATAACCCTAAATCTAAATGTATGTAAGTCCCCATAAGACTCAATGTGCTTAAACTGTTTCATTTTTTCTCTGTGCCATGTCCCATTGCACCTCAGTTATATGGACTCCCAAAAATACATAAATGCCTGTTGGATCCTCCTATGAGACCCATTGTCTCTGGCAATGGATGGGTCACCGAACCTGTTTTAAAAAATTTTTTTTGAAACTTTTTGTAATTTTAAAATGTGTCACGTGACGTTGGCTGCAGTCACATGACTTCTTGGCTTGTATAAAAGCAGTTGCTTATTATATGTTTGTATTCAGTATTGAAAAAGGGTTATACCCGAAAGCTTTGCGTCTTATAAAGTTTTGTTCTCAGCATTCCTTGTGTGGATTTTTTGGATTACTTGCAGTTCTACCTTCTTTCATCTTTGTTGCTACTTTGCTGGATCGTTGAGTAACTACATTTGGTATCCTTTTTTGCAGCCTGTTATTTAACATTGAAAGTATGGAATCACTACAGTCTCTGTTCATGCAAGAGGTGAATCCTCTATTGGATTTTGTTCCTGCTATTGCTCCTGAGAATGGAACGCAGGTCAACTTGGATAATTTACCTAAAGGTGACATTGATACTTTTAATTATAAAATCATGCTTTTTGAACGTAAAGTAGGTTCATTCAAGCGTTTTCAGTGGCAGAGGTTCAGTTTCTCTGCATATCTTAAAATGGGGATAGTTCCTCGGGGTCTAAGGATCCTAAAAATGCCATCTTATGGGAATGTGTATCCCGAGTTACTTAAAAGATGGCAGCAAATGAACTTAAAGCTTAGCTTAGACTACATGTCACTGATGAATGAATACTTTATCTCTGTTGAACAAGAACTAAAAACTGAGATTATTAAACTAGATGAAGAACTTAAATCCTTAACATGTTTTTCTGAAATGTCGCAAAGATATAATTCTTTATTTAGTAAATTTCATGAATTAGATGACAAACTCGAGATAGTCAAAAAAAGAAAACTTTCTCGAGATATCAATGATTTTCATTTGGGTCACATCTTCTCTTGGCCAAGGAATGACCCAAGAGATTCAATATTAGAAGTATCTAATAATAAAAAAACTTTTGCCAGCACTTCTGTGAGAGCGCTGGATATCTTTCAGTCTTTTATTTCAAATTTGACTATTGATGCCGATTCTCCACTGAAGGACACTGTTACTTTAAATTTTACTAAAGCTATAACCACTCCTTCTTCCACTAACGTCAATGCTGACGCTGTAATGGCGCCAGTGATGGAAATTCCAGCTAATGCCTTGACTTCAGTGATGGATGCACAACAAGTAAATAAAAAAACCCATCAGTCTACTTTAAAATTCGTAGAAAAATGATTTCAACTAGAGAAACCGGAACGTGTGCAGGAGCCTCTCAAGAAAAGGGAACCCTCTTTTACGAGGCAAGAAACTTTGTCAACGAAGCGCAAACACGACAGCCCATTGAGGCAAGGCAAGAATGCCGCAAACAGTAAGAGGAGTTTTAAACCTCTCTTCTTTCGTTTTGAATGACTTTCATGTATCCCTTCTTTCTAAGGGGTTAAGTTTTATACCTATGGGTAATTTAGACTTGGTTAGCATCATTACTGATCTAAAAGTGTTCGTGAGAAATTTAAACTTAAAACTGTTGTTTAATGTCAATACTGATTCTAACAGTGTTCTTAAAAAACGTAGTGTTTTCATACCTTTAAATGCACCTATTACTACTGCCTTTCACAATGTATGTGAAGCTGACTTTAGACAACAATATAAAGTTCATGATAGGATGTTTACCTATAATATGACTTATGAACAACATCATGCATTAGAAAATCTCAAACGAAATGATGAGACTATTATTAAACAGGCTGACAAAGGTGGTAGTATTTTAATTATGGATAGGGCTTGGTATAACTCATCGATGGAGAAGTTATTGGTGGACCAACTGTCTTTTAAAAAAATTAGTCTGTTAGATGTCAAGAAACACATTACTAGTGTTAATTTGTCTATATATGATATGCAGTTTAACAATAATATTAATTTAGAACTGTTTCATTTTTTCTCTGTGCCATGTCCCATTACACCTCAGTTATATGGACTCCCAAAAATACATAAATGCCTGTTGGATCCTCCTATGAGACCCATTGTCTCTGGCAATGGATGGGTCACCGAACCTGTTTCGGTGTACCTCCAGAAACAACTTTTTCCTTTTTTAGTTAAGTGCAACTTTGTTATCAAGGATACTGGTAATTTTCTTTCTAAACTTTCAACTTGGTACTATAGTGAGTCACAGAATTTAGATGATTTTTTATTTGTTACCTAAGATATTGTTTCACTGTTCACTGTCATCCCTAATTTATATGGTGTAGAGTCTATAAGAAAATTTCTAACAGCTGAACAATCTTTAACCTGTGATTCCATTCAATATATATGTCAACTACTGGACTTGGTGCTTAGTCACAATGTATTTATCTTTAATCAGCAACCATATCTACAGGTCAACGGGGTTGCCATGGGCACCCCCGTGGCCAATACGTATGCAAATCTAGTATTATATCAGTGGGAACTGGATAATATGCATGATGGTGTTAACTTTTTGGATACACGCGTTGTGTTTTATCAACGGTTTGTTGATGACTGTTTTTTAATTTGGAATGGTTCTAGGTATAGTTTGGAACAGTATCTTTTAAATTTGAATAGTACCACAGCCTTTTTAAAATTTAAATCAACTATTACTAGTAAAGAGGCTTCTTTCCTTGATGTTAGTATTTTTCTAAACAATGGAATTCTTAATACAACTGTTTTCAAGAAAGAGACACATGTAGGCATATATGTACATGCAGAAAGCATGCATGCCCCGCATGTCTTTCGTGGTGTGGTTAAATCCCAACTTATTAGAGTGAGTAGACTCAATACGGATGATGCTACTTTTACTGTGCAGCTAAATGAAACATGTAAAGATTTTCTTGATTGTGGTTATGCTGTTACCATTTTGGATGAACTAAAGAATTATGTCTCTGTTAATAGACACTCATTATATGTTCCATACTTTAGAAATCCACAACTTATAAATCTTGACACTACAACTAATATAACCCCTAATACTGATATACATCAGAGGTTTAGATATGTCACTGGTTTTGGTAGTAAGGTTACTCTTGTCAAACATACAATTTATAAGTACTGGCCTATTTTAATGGCATCGCCTGAACTCATGAAATTGTTAGGTGATAAACCATTTTTTAGTTTCAGAAATATGAGATGTCTCAAAAGTATGTTATGTTACAAGGATTTTCGTCCTCCCTCTAAATTATCCTTTGATAGACCTTTGTGCTCTGAATCTCATTTTGGTACCTATCAATGCCATCACTGCTCCTGTTGTTCTGACTTGGTCAGTGGTTTGGAATCTGTTACATATGTACATTTGAAAACACATTATACTGATAAATTCTATGTAAAGGCCACCTGTACTTCTACCAACGTGGTATACATGGCATCATGTGTTGCATGCCCTGCATACTACGTTGGTAAGACTACACGCAGACTTAAAAATAGAATTATTGAACACAAGTCAGAAATAAGGAGGCAGTGTGCTCAGAATGCTTTATTTAAGCACATTGAGTCTTATGGGGACTTACATACATTTAGATTTAGGGTTATAGATCTAGTTGTTCCCTCGAGTAGGTGTGGTGACATCAACAACTATCTTGAGACTAAAGAGTATCAATGGATAGTGCGCCTAGGAGCTGACAGCCCCCCTGGCATTAATAGCACTGTCAGTATTAAACCTATCCTTGTTGGTTTGCAACGCAATTTGAAATGAATATTTTATTTTGTTTTATTTTATCACTAACTTGACTGATTTATTGTCATATTTTATATGGATTATTTGTATATATATATATATATATTTTATGTATTACTGTATTCATATATTTGGGAGAGAGATGCATATACATATATATATATATATATATATATATATATATATTTAAAAAAATTTTTTTTTTTTAACTTTTTGTAATTTTAAAATGTGTCACGTGACTTTGGCTGCAGTCACATGACTTCTTGGCTTGTATAAAAGCAGTTGCTTATTATATGTTTGTATTCAGTATTGAAAAAGGGTTATACCCGAAAGCTTTGCGTTTTATAAAGTTTTGTTCTCAGCATTCCTTGTGTGGAGGTTATGTTCTATACCATGCTTCATGACCACAGGACCTGTAACACACAACACAACCAGTCCAGAACACCCCTCCCACATCCAGGACACACACTTTGCTTCCCTAGGAACAGTGCCGGGAAATGCAGGTGTTCACATACACCATTCCAGTTGTTAACATCAGGTACAGGCATATTGTGTGTGGGAACTACTCAGGCCTCTACAACATTACCCTACAGCCACTACAATTTGTGGGTCCATGTGCTATGGCAGAACCACTCACCACAGCCACATGGGGGAATACATATAGCACCTGTCCATCTGCAACATGGGTACTCACTGTTCCACACCAGAGGTAGACCTGTTGATATCTGACCATACCCACCTTTCCCTGGACATCCATATCCCATCCCCACCCCCAGGCAAGGTTGTCACTGCAAACAGACTGTATTTAGCACAAGCAGACTCTACACTTGTGAAGACTGGGGTGGAAGACTTCAAAGGACCCATGCTGGGGGACTATACTGGCCACTCTGCATAATCCTTGACAATTGCATTCTATGAGCATGTGTAAGGTTTGCATTGATCATGCTATCCCACATATACCCATGACTGCTCCACAACAGGACACCTGTCAGGTGTACACCAGCCATATATGAGCTGTCCAACAGACAGAGTGAGCTAATACATTGCAGAGCTGTAGCCCACAGAGGGAGGACATCTCTGAACAGTACCAGCACGACACTGCAATCCCACATAATCATCACAACACAGTGTTGACAGTGAAATTGTCCAGACAATGCAGATAGGGCTCCCCTCAGTCTGTTATTGATGCCCACTTACTGTTAGAGGTCCTCAGCAACCCTCTTCCAGCACACACCAACAACATGGATGTGGCTTAGCACATTTAAACCCTGGGATCTCCACTGTGTCCGTGCTTGACAGAGGTACAGCACACTAGCCTCACATGATGCCTTATGTGACCTACTTTACAGTGGTACAGTAGCCTACTGTACTGGGGATCCATATGCCAAGCAAACTCTGGCTAAGCTGTCATTCCCTAGGGCAAACAGCGTAGTATTGACCTCTACACCCATATGTTTAATTGTCAGATGCACAATATTTGTTGCTGATAGACTGTTTGCAGGTCTTTATTGCCATAGCATTCCCTGTTTCTATGAACAACTTGTGTATCTGTGGAAGATGTTTGAATATGAGGGGGATCCACTATATCACTTATGTCTCTGTAGTCATTTAACTGTGTGCACTGGGCAGATTGCTGTGATGTGGTTGGTTCCTGGAATGACACATACAAATACCAGATATGTGTGGCCAACTGCTAAACGGAGATATGGCCTAAGTGTGTGAGCATGCCCAGTTCAGCCTTTCCATGGCATGTTGTCTGACATATGTCGCATTTATCAAAGTGTGCGAGTATGCCCAGTGTGAGCTTTCCATATGTTGAACTCTGCAGTCCACCACATATTTGGATGAATGTGAACTTCAACAATATCTCATGTTTATGGTTGTGTGTTGGGTGTCATGTTGTGTACTTACTGGCCAACTGCTTCGTGTCTGAACACAACAGGGATTATACTGTGCCTGCAGGGTTTGCATGGGATACTTTGCATACAGTTGTCAACATCCTTTCATACTGACCTAACACTGTAGTACCATATAGTGTACTGGTTCAGTACTTTCACTGTGGTAGACAGTATCCTGGGCTTTAGTCCTATCACTGCTTTAAATCTTCATAGTGAGCACAACAGACTATTTAGGGGCCAGTTGTGCACATATGACCATGTTGCATTATGTTCAGATATGGACTACCTAAACCAGGCTTGTCCAACATTGGTAGTGTATTCCACAACATAGGTGGACATTGGCAAACACTAGCGATGTGCCCTAGGCCATTTCTAATGCTAATCAGATAGTGTGTTTGTCCTTTGACACACATTGTAACTGGAGTTTGCCATGACATATGTCATGGTTAGTATACTGTGCCTCTGTCTACCTGTGACATAACAGTGATACCCAGGGTAAACCTACCATCTCCCATTCAGTCATCAAGATTCCTCTTGAGGAGTGTCGATGGGTGACTCTCTGGCTAACCTGTACTGGGAGTTTACTCAGGAGTGGGGGTGGATTCTGTGTTATGGATCATTCAGTACAGCTTGTCCTATGTATGTCAGTGCTGGGGTTCAGGTCTCTCATGTGCATAGCTCACTGCCATTCAGATTATACAAGGTGCAGCATGTTCATTGATTCCAGCTTGGACATGGCTTTATATATCAGGCACAGCTTGCCTCTGGGTGGGCAGTACGGCAGTGTGTGGAGCTGCAGTATGTTTAATCAGGCAACACTGGCATCTGTTCAAGCTCTTTGCTACTCCTGGTGAGGTACTGTTGGGGACTTTACAGTTGATGGAGGTGTCTGCTGAGGTACATCCCACAGGGGCTATTGTAGTCAATTGTAACGCTGATGAAGGATGACTGCAGCGCCACAATGACCTCCCCTTATCTAGATCTGACAACCTTCATGATTAGGTGGGTATATGGTATGTTTCTGTGAACACTACAGCCACATGTTTGTCCACTGCAGGATATCTATCACCTTGTGTCCCCAGGTCTCTCATTACATGTTAGGTACATAATGGGTTAACACCTGTGTGGTAATTGGTGGGCACTTACTGTATATCCATGGGGGTTGACTATACACTTTTCTGCAATTAGCTTCCTGACATGGCTATGGCACCAGTTGTCTGTTTCTATGTGGCCCTTTTGTGGGATGCTTGCGTCAGCTGGGGGTCAGATATGGTGGGCAGTTTGTAGTACTCTGCATACATGTTCAGTCACAGTCCTTCCATGTTGGCCTGTACCTGTGGGACATATATACGAAACGAGGGAGGTCCCAGGACCAAGCCTTGTGGGATGCCACTTATATCTGGTTTGTAGTCTGACATGGCTGCAGCATGTATGACCATGTCAGTTCTGTCCTTGTTCTGGTTTGCAACCCCTCTACTGACATAGGGGTTTATATTTAAGCTGGTGAAAATATCTATACTGAACACATAGGGTATTGTATGGAAGCATTTGCAAGGTCCAGCTACGCTGTGTGGACCACATTGCCCTCATCAATGACCTTAATGACTGTTTCAAATGGGTCAAACATGTTTAGGGGCAGGATCTGCACTTAAGACAGCCACACTGGGTAGGGTCCGGTGTCAGTAGGTCCCCGATATCTTTATGTCTGCGGTACATGCTGATCCTTTCCATAGCTGTGCAGACCAAGCTTGTCAGGATTCTGGGGTGGTAGTTTGCAGTATCCATTCAGGCAACACCTTTGTTGAGAAGGACTACTGTTGTTGTACACTGCTCTTTGGGTACATATCCTGTGGTAACGCTGACATTGAGCAGTAGTGTGATTTGGCATTCCATTCATCTTGGAGTCCATGTTGGACTCAGCCCAGGACACCATCTCATACCATTGCTGCTGTGTGTTTTGCTTTGTAGATGCTGGCTGTTACCTCAGCATCTGCAATGTCAGGGAGCCAGCAGTCTGCTGGGATAGATATTTTGCATTTGGGGGGGGGTGGTGGTGGTTTGCACTGCACCTGTCAGGTTGTATGTTGGCAATATGTGTGTGTGTTTGGTATGTTGTTTGGAATATTTGTGTGATTCAGAGTATATCTGTGAATTCCCAACATGGTTCCTACCATCAGTTGAGTAAGCCTTGGGATTATCCTTAGTGTCCTGTACAATTTGTATCTTCATGGGTTCATAGGTTCATACTAGGCTATCCACCCTAGGGCATTTGTAAGCCTAGCCAGAGTGTGTGTGTCTTTCACCGCCCCTTGCTATATGACTATTATGGCCATTTATGATTTACTTTACTGTGCCTCTGTCAGGACATGACACAGTGAAGACCCCCAGTGTACATCTACGATCATCCATCCACTTGGCAATATTCCTGTTGAGGTGTGTCAGTGAGGGGCTCTGCCTAACATGGAGTGGGATCCTGTTCCAGGGTGTGGGGAGCCTCTGGGTTATGTATCTGCCCCTCCAGCACATCCTATTTCATTATGTGTTGAGGTTGACATCTGTCACTCTCACAGCTCCAATGGCTTTGAATTTTCTGGGATGGAGCATGTCCATTACTCCTGTGTTGTACATGGCCTTGTACAACAGACATACAATGCCTCTGTGTAGGCAGCATGTGACTGCATTCAGCTGGGGTGTCTACAGCCAGGCAGCATATGACATATATTTGGACCCTTTATCCTCTTGGTGAGGTACCTTTGAGGTCTTTCTAACCGCTGCAGGTGTCAGGTAAGGTACATCCCAAATGAGGCATTGTACTAGATTATGGGTCTGATAAGAGAACAGTACAGGGGCACAATGACCTCTGTTGACGTAGATGTGAATCCTTTCATGATACGGTGTCCAATATAGACAGTCTTCCTAGCCACATTGGCAATGTGAGTGTCACATAGCAGGTTACTGTCCACTTGTGTCCCTAGGTCCCTGATTACTCCTTGCATACATAATGGTTTACCATCTATGTGGTAATTTGTGAGTACCTTTTTTGGTATTTGGTGGGACATTCATACTGTCCAGTGTCTTCAGGACGTCTGGGTGGGGTTCCTGTGTGTGAGAGTGTGCTCTGTAGCATGCTACAGACTGTACAGCAGTTTTGACTACAGTTAGGTGCACATGGGTGGTCTCCGATGCTTTGTGCATTGTCAGTTACCTGGACGTATGGGTGTCTGTGCTGCATATGGATACTCCCCCTCCTTTTATGTTTTGGTCCAGGTTTTGGGGCCATAACGCATGATATGAGGTATAACCTGGTAGTGCTGGTGTGCTGTCAGTAGGCTTGCAGCAGGTTTCTGTCACTGCACAGACATCGATGTTCTCCATACTGGGGAGGGCCTCCGGAGCATGCATATTGCGATTTACACATCTGGCATTGGTCAGCATTACCCTTATGTTTCTTACCACTTATGTTTTCTAGGGTGGTGGGTTAGTCTTTTCAGCCTTGCCTACGTACGGCTCTATGGAGGTGGCAAAAGCCTTATCCAATATCCAGACGCCCAGGGGTAACAGGTGCAAGCAGTCCCTGGAACAGCAGCATGACTTGTCATGCATGACATCTCAAGCAGACAGACATTAGATCCTCTTGGACTGACAGCTGTGATTGTGCCACCTGTTAATGCTGATCATTCTGTGTTTGTACTGTGGCATCTTTCTTGGTGAGGGTAGGATGCTGCAAATGGCCAGTGTCATACCGGCCTGGAGTACATACTCAGAGAGCTCATCCATGTCTCTTTTCATGTAGTCCAGGGAGGTACATCTCAGGTCATTCACACCAGTATGGACAATGACTGCATCATATTTCTACTTGCTTTGGGGTGACCTGCGTACTTGTGTTATGTGGCATATTGTAGCAGCCTACAGGCAGCTTACTGTACCCTTTCCCTTGTTCAGTTTGGTGAGTGGGACGGCAGTGTGTCTGCCTATAGAGTCACCTATTACAACTGTATCAGGCATGTTGTTTCTCCTTCTGGCCTGTGACTGTTTGGCACACCAGCTTTGTGTACTATGTGTTGCATGTGCCATGTTTGGAGGTTGTGGTTGCTTGGGGGTCTGCTTTGGAGGCCTCTGTTGGTGTGGTGTGTTTGTAATTAGGGCCTCCGGGAATGTTTTTCTGTGTGTATGTGTTTGGTTTACAGTTGTGATAGGTCTATGTGGGACTGGGTTTGTGGTGTGTGGGGTTACCTTCTCCTCCTGACTAGTTTTGACAGTACTGAGTTGGTGGAGCTCAGCCTCCGGTTTGGATAAATGGTTGCATCTCTCACATATATTTGTATTTATTGGGGGGAGTTGAGGGTTGTCTGTGTACTTGGGGCAGGTGTAACATTGCCTCAGGATTCACAGATTCTACTTGTTGTAGCTGGCCTTAGTGGATTGTATGTGTAAACATATTTTATTGCCATACTACTGATCAGTGATTACTTCCCTTTTTATGTTTGCTCTATCATGTAGTAGCTTCCTCATTCTCTTGCATGGTTTGGTAATGGCTGGGGTCCAGCATGCCAGATGCCTGCGTGTATGGCATTGTGTCTTGTTGTTATTTGTGATTGCATAATCCAAGCATTCCTGGCTGTGTTCATGGAATGCATGTATAACAGGTTCTGTGGTGTGTCCCATAGTTTGCACCTGCACAGGGCCTTTAATGGATTCCACATCAGTTTGGAGGGGTGCAACTTATGCTTTACACATGTTTTTCACTGTGGTTTTCTGGCCAGGGACTGTGGTCAGGATGTGTATATCCGGTGTGATTACTCTATGGTCTGGTCTTACCAGTGAGGGATACACTTCTCATCTTGCCATCCAGTACCCATGTTGCTGATTATCACATCCAGTATGCTTACCTCTCTTGTGGGAGTGGTACGTTGTTCCTGGGCATTTTGGTTTATGGATTCTAGGTACTTTTCTCCTACAGTGTTGGTGCTAGTATAATGCTCCCACTGTATGTCTGGGTATTTTCAGTCAACCAATATAATGTGGTTTGGGGGGCTTGATATATTCATGTATTCCAACATAGGCCAGGTGCAGTTCCTGGTGTTAGGACGGTAGTCTGTAGCAGGCTATATACTGGGAAGTGGTTTTAGCCACTGTTACTTGACCATGGCTAGTCCATGCTGCTTTTTGTTGTGGTACCAACATGGGGATGTGGTTATCCTTGACAATTATTGCTAGTCACCCTCCTTTTGTAGCTTGTTCCATGTTTTGAGGTTGTACAGCACAGTATGAGGTGTAACCTGGTAGTGTTAGGGTGCTGTTGTGAGCCTTGACCCAGTTTTCTGTTACAGGACAGATATCATACTGGGTGCGTTTACACTGCACGCATCTTGCTGTTTAGACTTCTGGCATTGGGTAGCATTACATCTAGGTTCTTATCCCTTGTGGTACCTATGGAGGTGGGTTTGTGTTTTGAGCCTTACCTATTCAGAGCACGCTGTGGGTACTGACAACCTTTGCCAGTATCCATGAGACCTGGACTGATAGGTGCACGCCACCCCTAGCAGGTGGTGCATCATGTCATGCTCAGCATGTCATCCCAGGCTGGAGCACATTGGCTCCCCTTTGACTAACTGCATTACTTCAGCCAATTATTGCAATTGATCATCCCATCGTCATATTGTGGCTTCATGCTTGGTGAGGGTGGATGTTAGTCAGGGTCCTCAAGTGTGCATATAGTACATGGTGTTACATTACTTAACACATGGCATTCATGCCTCAGGTGGTGCTGCAGGGCTACTTCTGTCGGATGCACATATTACACTCCATGTACATGTTTGAGAGCAGGTTATGTCATTTTAGGCATCCATGTTATTATATGAGTGAGTCAGAGAGGGGTATCATTCCCATGGTTCCTACTGAGCCAGTGTATGTGCTATGCGTTGCCTCTTTGCCAAGGCCAGGGCATACTGCACATGCCTCCTTCTGCCTACTGGGGCATGCTCAGGTTGTTCCTCCTCCGAGTCACGCTCTGCCTGTGATGGCCTTGGCAATGGTGGGGGGCTGTTTGTCCCGGCCCTATGCTGGTCCAGCTGCAGCTGTTTTCGCAAGATCATATTATGTAGCATAGCACATACCATGACAATTTGGGTACATGTAGTTGATGAGTACTGCGAGACTCCACCAGATGTGTCCAGACACCGGAACCATGACTTGAGCAGCCCAAACACACGCTCTATTACATTACGTGTTTGTGCGTGTGCCTCATTATGGAGTTCCTGTTCAGGTGTGTGTGCATTTCTGATGGGTGTCATTAGCCACGGCTCCAGTGCATAACCTGCATCCTCCACTAGGTGTCCGTGTGGGATGTCCCCATTGGCAAATGTCTGGTACAGCTTCGTCAAATGCCAGATGTGGGAATCATGGTAGCTCCCAGGGCAGCCAGCACACACATTCATTATTATGCCCTGGGCATCACACATGACCTGGCAGTTGATGGAGGGGAAGCCCTTGCGGTTAATGTAGGCCCTACCCCGCTCACTGGCTGGTGCTTTGATGCGTATGTGCATGCAGTCTATTGCACCCACTACATCAGGGTATTCCACTATTTGCTGGAAGAGATGCATATTGCTGGCCAATACCTCACGGGCATTGGGGAAATATACATGATCACCGACATGTGCTGACATGGCATCCATGAACTGGTGCAGTACCCTGGAGGCTGATGCCTGTGATATCCCCATCATATCACCAGTTGGTCTCTGGAAGGTACCTGTTGCTAGTATTCTTAGGCCAACACATACCTTGGTTTCCACTGGGATGGGTTCCCCTCTGTTGGTTCTGTGTGTGAGGCGTGGCCTGCACAGCTCGACAATTTGCTGCAGGAGGTCTCTGTCCACTTTATAGTGCTCTACTATCTCCAGCTCATGTAACCCGTGGTAGGTGACCTGGGCCTGTAAACTCTTCTCCGTCTCCTCACTGTGGGTTGTCTGGCACCATCTGTATTGTCACCACCCTCAGCAAGTCGCCTATGTCTCCTTATGACAGCTATGGCAGCCCCTAGCATTTCTACTCTGAGTTCAGCTTTTTCAGTTTTCACTTCTAATAGCTTACTCCTGTCTTGCAGTGTCTCTTGAGAGAAACATCTTGCACTGCTGTTTGCAGAGTTTTAAGTGCTTGGCTGAGCTACTATTCTGCCTGTGTAATTGCCTGCTTCTAATTGTTTTCACCTGCTAGCTCCAGCAGTATTCCCTGCTAGCTTCCTACTAATTCTGTTGCTTCCTTTTTCCTTTCTGTTTCCTCAGGGGGGAGCAACGTGCATACCAGCAAAAACACGCTCACAGTGGCTTACACGCCCGCACACATGCTTACACGGTTCGGAATCTGCTTATTCGGGTTGAAACACGCGCACACCAGCGCAATCAGTCTTACAAGTCTGCCAACAGGCTCCCACATGCTCAGTCTGCTTTACACGCGAGCACACTAGCGTAAACAGTGTGACAACTCTGCCAATAGGCTCCCACATGCTCAGTCTGCCCTACACGCACGCACACTAGTGCAAACAGTCTTCAAAGTCTACCAACATGCTCCCACATGCTCAGTCTGCCTTACACGCATACACACTGTCCTACCCGCGCCTCATGGCGCGCACACGTGTGCATACACGCCCAGCAAGAAACTTTGGTGTAAGTAACAGTGTACACCTTCCATTTCTTGACTTTCCCATGCTTATCTTGTGGCACTCCTCTTTCCATGATCTGTGTCTGACATCTGTCATGTAACACTGACCTCCAATGAGCTGCATTTCTTTCTACCATTCCCCTCTGTGATGTCACCTATCTCCTACTCTATTCCTCCCCCTTATGTATCTCTTACACTACTCAGAATGTGCTCATTTGCTATGTGACAGTGGGATTCAGTATCCTAACCCTCATTTACATCAGATTGCCTACTAATGCTTAGTTGCATGTCTTAGACTCAGCTTCCCCCCTTAGCAACCACTAAACGGTGGCCATGTTGTTTTTGGTCTGCTGGTCCCTGCATTGTAAATCCATGTATTGTTAATAACCTTCATTTTTATGTTTTATACAGCGCAGCCCATTTGCGCAGGGCTGCGCTGCATTTAAATATCCACGCCCAGTCCATGTAAGAGACGTTTTAGCTGGTCTCTTACACGGAGTTTCGGGCTGTTCCTGGATCGCGAGGCTTGCATGGAGTCTTACACGTCTCTTACACTCCGTGCAAGCCTTCGTGAATCCTGCCCAATGACAGAATTAATATGGACCCAAAAGATAAAATAAAGAAATTCCTTACCACATACATGGACAAAAAACTTAATAAACAACAGATTGAGCCATTGGATAAGAGCATCTCATATACAGGCATTGTCACTCAAATAAACAAACTCAAATTAAACAAAGCACCAGGTAATGATGGTATAATTTCCGAGATTTACAAAATATTCTATAGAAATTTCCACATTTTAATACATAATGTTTTCCTGGCAGCTTAGACTGAATTTACTGTTCCCCCATCTTGGAAATATACTTTTATCTGACCAGTTCTGAAATCCAATAAAGACTCTACAAGATGCTCATCATATAGGCCCATCTTACTGCTCAATGTTGACTACAAGGTGTTTATGAACATATTTGCTCTCAGATTAAAGACAATTCTTCCAAACATTATTGCCATAGATCAAGCAGGCTTTAATATAAATAGAAATATTTTTGACAACATAATAAGAATGTTAACTTTAATAGATTATGCAAATAAAAATAAGAAGGCTCTGACACTAATTAGCCTTGACATAAACTCAGGCTTTGACTCTGTGAGCTGGGACTACTTGTTTATCTTGCTAAGGTGTACAAAATTCTCTGACGCATTCGTAAATATGATTGAAAATCTATATAAAGGAGCATTGGCATACATAAAAATTGGCACATATGTCTCTCAAAAGATACCCATATTGAAAGGAACTAAACAGGTATGTCCACTCTCCCCTTTATTATTTACCCTAATAATGGAGCCTTGGGTCAATTTAATTAGAAACAATAATGACATAGAAGGATTTAAAATAAATGAAAATATAGTATCTAAAATTCAGCTTTTTGCTGATGATGTATTAATTACAGCAACGGGAAACAACTCTTTTATACAGTCATTATTTGACACAATGACAGACTTTAAGAAAATGTCAGGTCTGACATTTAATGAAGAAAAAACAAAGATTCTGCCAATACATTTAGGAAAAAATATTTTTAAAAAAGCTTATCATAAATATATACCCAATTCAGGTCATATAACATCTGGGAATTATCTTAGCAATAGATATTAAATCAATTATTCAATATAACTATAATAAATGTCTAAAAACATACAAACCCTGTTTAAAAGTTGGAATAATATCCTATTTTCCATGGAAGAAAGACTTACAATTATAAAAATTATTATATTCCCGAAGATATTATATGTAATACAATCAATACTTCTCCCACCTACCAAAACAATCATTTAAAAATTAAACACATTAATGTTGAAATTCTTTTGGGCACCTCATAGACCTAGACTGGCATTAAGGGCACATATCAATAATTGGTCCCAAGGAGGTATAGCCTTTCATGATTTTGATCTATACTCTATATACTCTGTTATCAAAACTGTAGCTCTACTAATTGATAATTCATATGTTGCAAAGTGGAAAAATATTGGGAATTAATAGGCATGGAATTAACTAGTATACCACTAACACACAAAAATATTATTATTAATAATCCCATATTATGGATACTCAAAGAATTTTGCACTGTACCCATAACACCGAGATACACCTCAAATTACCCAATAAATATTATTATTACTTTTCATAACTTTACATATAAACAGCCCAAATATAAGGAATGGATTTTCATTGTATTTCCCATAACTTATACGTAAGGTATAAGCTTATCATCTAACCCTGATAAAACTTTGATATTCAGGCAAAATAATTTAATGTACTGGCATCAGATGCTGCGGGATAATAAAGTTAAAAATCTAGATTTTTTAACTCAAGAATTTGATTTAGATAAAACTTGTTGGTTCGAGATGCAGGCTTTCAGAGAATATCTTTCTAATAAACTAGACTTGATAACACTGTTAACTAAAGAATCTGTTCTGATACTGATAGATTACATGATACAAAATCTACAACAGAAGGTTTCAGATAAAGGGAAGCTTTCTCACATACACAAAATTATTAGAGATGAAACCTTCAGCTGTCCAGAAAATTACTGGAACTACTTCAATTCCATAATTAGAGAACCCCCAGAACAACAAGATAAAAGTCATATACTGGAATCAGCTTCTAAAACAACTTTCTCACTTAAATGGAAACTTTGTGTCTGAAAATTCCTACACAGGTCCTTCTACACCCCTCTAATAATGAGCACAATTAATAAAAAAGATAACATATGTACGAGATGTGCCACAGAAATAAATGCTTACTGGGCACATACATTTCATGATTGTATAAAACTGAAGGAATATTGGACATCAATTAACAATTTTCTACAGGCTCTTTTTACAGATAATTTTACATCTAAATCACGACTCCTCTTCAATACCTCCATACCAAAATGTGTTAAAAAGATTAAACTTCCCCTATTATGGTCAATTCTAGCAGTGGCTAGAAAGATTATAACTAGAAATTGGATATCAGATACCTCTCCTTTTATGAGTTTAAAATGTTTTGATAGAGGTATGTCAAATGGAGCTAATGACTATTAAATCAAGAACTTCTAGGAAAACAACCAGTTATAATATGTGGGATACTGTACGTATGTTAAAAAACACTTGGAATCTTTATAATGTATTATAGTTATGTTAGATGATGTATTAACCTGTGGATGTCTTTGTAAATACTTTTGTTGTTTTATGAATGTTAAAAGTTTCTATTGGTTAACTGCTAGTATAAATTACTATGTTTTATTGATTGTATGTTAAAATCAATAAACACGCTTAAAAAAAAAGAAGGCAGTGAGGGATATCATCAGAATTAATGACAGACTCATGGCAATCAGACTCCAGTGAAAATAGGGCAGTATTCATAATCTCAGGCTATGTTCCACAGCAAGGTTGTGATAGTGAGGATAAGAGTGCCCTACTAGATAAAGCAGGACAACATGAACTGGTCTTGATAATGGGTGACTTGAATGCACATATCGGGACAGACAGGATATGAGGACTGCCTGGCTCCACATGGGTGGGGCAACAGGAATAAAGGAAGGAAAGCAATTCTAGACATCTGTCTGGCAAATGGCTTGATAGTAGCCAACACACGGTTCAGTCACGAGATCATATACAAAGAGTAGCCATCATGCAACTTCCTTTTAGTAAGGAAAAGGCACTGGGGTAGAACCCATGGTTGCAAAGTCATCCCCAGTGAAACAGTTGGCCCACAGTATAAACCACTAGTTGCCATAGTCAGCTGCAAGCTGTGGTGAGAGAAGGCTCTAAGGTTAACAGCGACCAGGCTGAAGACCGGGAAGCTGACTGGAGAAAAAGTACAACAGTTCAAGGAATTACTCAGGGCTCTAGCACCCCAAGAAGAGGAGGAAAAAGGTGGAGATGAACAAGAAAGGCAGCCCCTAAAAACAGCATGTGTTAGGACTACAGAAAAGGTTATTTTTCTCTACCCTCTATCACTTAATAATCTTTATCCTCTTTTCCAGTACTAATCTCTCTCCCTCCCAATACCATCTCCCTTCACAAACTCTTTCCTCTACTAAATAATTCTATTTACTCAATATTTCTTAAACCCCTACTTTGTCCTATATTTTTACAATTATTGTGTTCACTATATCTGTATAGCCATTACTAATCACACTATTACTATTCTTCTTCTATCCTGTACTCTATCTTACCAGCCTCCCAAACATCTCTTACTCCCCCTCCTTTCACATGTCCTCTACCTATACCAAAAAAGACTCTTTCTTCTCATCATACATTTCTCCTCATCTCTATCAGCACAATTATACTCACCTTCTGAACAGAAAGTTTCTTCCTGATATTCCTAATACTGTCCCTGTCCCTCTCATTCCAAACTCCTTTTACTTTCTCCTTTTTAACTCCAACTCAAAGTCACTTCATAACTGTTTATTCCTACTTCTTGATTATGCCTCTCTTCTACCTCTGGTGACATACACCCAAATCCTGGACCCCTGGTCAGCCAATGTACTGACTCACACTTGTCATCTTCTCTCTCCCAATAAATCTCCCCTTTTTGCTATAATTAATGCCCAAAGCCTATGTAATAAACTACCCAACTTTCATGCATGGCTCTCTCATAACCACACTGACATTTTATCTATTTCTGTAACTTGGCTCAAACCTGAGTTGAAAGATTCTGAAATCATCCCCTCTAATTTTTGAATCATACGAAATGACAGAACTTACAAGAAAGGCAGTGGTGTAGCCTTACTTTTCTCCTCCTCTTTAACAGTGATCCCCTATACCAACCCTATACACCAATTCACTACAGCTGAATTAACCCTGGCCCTCCTAAAAATTAGCAACCATAAAAAAATTTGCATAGCTGCCCTATACATTCCACTTGATAACACCCCTATTCTTGAAGATATTCTGCCTTGGTTCTCATCTAACATAAGTAATGAAACTATACTTTTAGGTAATGTTGACATTAACTGGAATTATATTATCTCAATTAGTACAACTCAGAACATAAATCTGTTCTATTTCACCCAACTAATTAACTCTCCTGCCAGACCTAATAAAGACAACTCTTCAGGCAGCATTCCTGACTGGATATTAGTTCCCACTCCAACGATATTTCAGACTCTGGAATTTTACCTGATTCCCTTAGTGATCATCTTTCCACCTTTGTATGTCATTCACCTTCCTCTTTCCTCCTATAACATAATTACATCTCAACCCATACCCTCACAAACTTTAATCCTTGTACCTTCTTTAACTGCTTAAAACATATGAACTGGAACCCTCTAAAAACTTTTCCTCTTGACAACGCTGTTACTTACTTTAATAATTATTTTACTAACCTACAAAATAGCTTTGCTCCTCCTAGAACTAAAAGGGTTAAAAACAAAATTGCCCCCTGGCTCTCCAAAGAAACTATAACTCGTATGCATCTCCGAGATAAATTATGGCAATATTACAAAAAATATAAGACATCTAATGCTGAATACAAACAATTGCGTAATAAAGTTAAAAAACAAATAGTTACCAATCATAAATTCTACTACTCCAAACTTCAAAACAGTCATAAATCTAATCCCAAAAAATTTTGGAGCAGTATCTCTGCCCTTCTCACTCCTGGCAGAAATGACAACCCTTTCCCAGATCCTAATTCTCCTGATCATGTTATTGCGGCCCAATTTAACTCCTTTTTCTTAGACTCTATAGCCAAGTTACCACATCTTTCCCTAACGATGTATTAACTTCCACTATCTCTTCTACTCATAACTTCCTTTCCTTTACCTTCAAACCCATTCCAGTTAATACCATAAAAAAACTAATACAAAAACTAAAACCATGATCTAATGCTCCAGATAATCTACCATTCAAATTCCTTAAGGTAGCTGCTGATGGCATAGCACTTTCCATCTGCATCCTAACTAATCATTCCATTCAAGAATCATATGCACTCCTTCTCTGGAAAAAAGCCTTTATTACTCCCTTACACAAAGGGAGCTACAATACTGACATCTCCAGTTTCCGTCCAATAGCCCTTCTCTCCTCTGTCTCTAAGAATCTTGAAAAATGCATTCACTTGCAACTCCTACCTTATCTTTCAGACAATCATCTGTTGATCCCTACTCAACATGGATCTAGATGTGGACATAGCACCACCATTGCCCTTCTTTCCTTTCTTGATATCAATAACCATGTCTGTTACTCAGGTAATATTGTATCTACCCTTTTCCTAGACTTATCCAAAGCTTTCATTGCTATTTCCCATCATTTACTTCTTTCTCAACTCTCTCTTTACAACCTTTCCCTCTCTTCCATTAATTGTTTTTTCCAATTACCTCTCAAATAGATAGGATATCAAGTGGAAAATTTGAATTTCTTCTTACCTTCTTCCTCCGACAGGAGTACCCCAAGGCTCTATTCTGGGCCCCTTACTATTTAATATTTTATGAATAACTTCCAGCATTGTATACCAAATGTCAAACTTGTCCAATATGCAGATGACTCTTCCATTATCTGTTCTGCCAAATCTCTCACTAATCTCATGCACATAACTCAAAATGTCTTCACCAGCACTGAGTCTTGCTTGTTGAACAATCACTTAGCTCTCAATCCATCTAAAACTAAAATCATGTTATTCACTCCATCAAAAACACCAAAATTGACAAGAACTCCTTCTTGATAGTTAGCCAAAACAAGACCCCAATCAGAATAGTTCCCCATACTAAGCTACTTGGTGTTATTATTGATGAACACTTTATTTTTATTTTATTTATTTTATTTTTATTTTACATTTTACATTTGTTGACCGGGTTTGTCTGGCTGAGCTAGTGGCTCATTTTCAGCAGAGACCCTGGGAGAAAAGCTCCACAGTGAGATAAAATTATATAACAGATACAAAAACTTAAAAATACATTTCAGTTACATACACATAAAAAAATTATACATTCAGGAGCACACAAAAAGTTTCAAAAACATCTATGCAACATTTGCAATGGTAGAGAAGTGATGTAGAGAAACCAAAAAGCACTTTTGTGAGGCAAAACATATTGAAAAGGAAATGCACATCTAGGATGGACTCAGTAACCCAGCATAGAATAAACAAGATATACGATCAGAGGTATATATGGGGGGTTTGTGATAATAAACATGGTATGAACTGGTGAGAGATAAAAGAGGAGCGACAGTAGCAGGTGACAAGGATAGTCTAAAAAAAATCAGCAGAATAACATGTGTTTATAGTAAATTACCATTGAGTAATATGGGGAGAAATAGGAGAAAAAATACTGAAGAGGAAAGATGAGAGAAGGGAAGTTGTGATCAGGGAAAAGAACAGATAAAAGGAAGCTGTTAGCGGACAGTGCAGCTGGAAGGTTAGACAAGGAAGAAGGGGTGTGGAAGGTAGTAGTGGAGGGTGTAGGTAAGATGGGTAGAAAAGAGAGAGGGGTGTTGGACACTAAGGAGAAAGAGGGTCATGGGGGATGAGTGCCGTGGCAAGACCAGTTTTTCTTTAGGTATTCATGAGTGGCAGTTTTGAATAGTTTAGGGTGGTTAAGTGACCTAATTTCTAGGAGTAGTTTGTTCCAGGATGTGGCATGGTTGTAATTATAGAGTATACAACCTGTTTTGGTCTTAGGTTTATAAATCTGTAGCAGGTATTGGTCGGAGCTGCAAAGTAGTCTAGCAGGAGAGTATTTGGATATAATTGAAGTAAGGCTGGGACAGAAGGAGGGCAAATATAGGATGGAGTGGATAAGTTGTAGTTGATGAAGTTTGAGGAGGTGGGGAAATTCTAGCCAGTCTAGTTGCTTAAGAGATATGCAGTGGTGAGACTTATAGGTTTGGTTTGCAGAGAATCTGGCCACCTTATTACAGGTAGTTTCTTGTTTGGTGAGTGTGGAGTTCAGATTTGTGAATAATTGACAGCTGTATAATAGAGTAGGAAGAAGAAATGCATGAGAGAGAGTTATTTTGGACCTGTTGGTTAAGAATTTCTTGTTTGGTAAAGGTGTCCAAGTTTCTGAAGTGTCTTTTTAATACAGTTTGTGACATGTGCATCAAATTTAAGCTGATCATTTATTATGACTCCTAGCCGTTTTGTGCTAGGTTCTGCAGTGATGACTGTGTTATTGCTAGATTGAATAGTTAAAGTAGATTTGAGATTAGAGCGGTTCTTAGGGAGAAAGAGTAAGAGCTTAGTTTTCTTTGGGTTGAGAATTAGTTTGTTGTCATTGAGCCATGTCTCTATGGTATTAAATGACGCTTGTGTAGTAGAAAGTTCGACATTCATCTACAAACTAATATCAAGAAAACCCATCAAAAGCTTGGAATGTTGTATCGGCACAATCAGTTCCTCACCCTTTCAACTAAGTATGCCCTTGTTGTCACTTACCTATGTCCCTCTTTCATGTACTGAGCCTCTCTCTTTACTAACCTTCAATCTCCTCTAAAGGCAAAACTTGCATCTTGTTACAATAAAATCTCTAAGTTTGCTACTGGCTCCAAGTCCTCTCACCACTGTGATTCCCTACACTCCTTAAATTGGTTGGAACATCTTATTTCTTTTATGTTCAACTTTCCACTGTACATAATCTCATCTTTAATCCTTCTAACTGCCCCTCCCTCTCCTCTATCCTCACCCTTCATCTTCCTGGAAAATCACTCAGATCCAAAAATCAGAATGTCCTTGAAGTGTACAAACCCATAAGTAGTCCAGGACAACTTTTATTGTCATTTTCCCTAACACACAAATGGAACTCTCTTCCACCACACATAGAAACTACTCAGAATTACTCTAGTTTTAAGACTTTGCTTCATTCCTACGTCTCATCTAACTGGGAATGTTCCTGCTCTCATCCTGCCTAACTTTTATCTATTTTACTTCTACTTTCTGTTAGGCTTTCTTTCATAATTTCTGCCTAACGCTTGCTATTTTCTTCTTTCTCCTTCCTAATTTATCTTTCCTTAAAGGCAGTTTTATACCCTGACCTTCAGAAGGACAGTTTATTCCATGTAATCCCAAAATGCTTTGTTATGGCATAGGCCACAAAATGCTCTGTTATTATTATTACTTTGTCAATCTGTTATGTTTTTACATCATGTAATATTTTTGTATTGTTTTTCACTATTGTAATATTGTAAGTGGAGTTTTTCCTCCCTGGGCCTCCATTGAAAAAGGGCTCATTTTGGCCTAGTGGGCTTTCCTGGTCAACAAACTTCAAATAAAATAAAATAAATTTGTCCCAGCCAGGTATGGAAATAAGGTACATAAGGAAATGTGGTGGTGGAAGGCAGAAGTCCAGGAAATCATCAAAAGAAAGGAGTGCAGGAAGAAGTGGGAGATAGAAAAGACTGACCGGCTAGGAAAGAATAGGGCATCAGCGGCACTCTACTAACTTTTGGAAAGTGACTCAGTAAGTGACCCAAAGAAACTATATCAGCCTACAAGGCATAGATAGAAAGATAAGGAAAATAGTAAGACACCCTTCATAAGGGATACCAGCAACAGCCTGCTCACCAGTCCACAGGACAGCAAAGGCAGATGGAAGGAATATTTCCAGCAGCTTCCAAATAAAGAAAACCCCCCTGTACACTGACCCAGAAACAGCTTATGATGAGAGAAGAACTGGAACCCACCCTAGAAGAAGTAAGAACAGCACTAAGGAAAATGAAGTCAGGGAAAGCAACAGGCTCAGATGAGATCACAGCAGATATGATAAAGATGCTGAGTGAGATTGGAGAGAAATGGCTCCTGAGGGTACTTATAGCAGTCTGGAGAGAAAGGTCTATCCCAGATGACTGGAGAATAAGCATACTTGTGCCAGTGTACAAGACCTAAGAAGACATCCACAACTGTGGGCAGTACAGAGGCATCAAACTCCTATCATATTGCATGAAAGTTCTGGAGAGGGTGATTGATAAACGGATATGCAGAGTAGTAGAATGCAAGATGGGGGATAAGCAGTTCAGATTCAGATCAGGATACAGGGCAATTGACCCAATGTTTACAGTGAGGCAGATACTTGAGAAGAAACAAGAGGTGAGGAGAGCGTCAAACTGGCCATTCCTAGACTTGGAGAAAGCATATGACAAGGTCCCAAGAAAGTTGATCTGGGCAGTATGGCAGTGGTTTGAAGTCCCAGAAACATTGTCAGAATTAGTGCAGGCTATGTACAAGGACCTAATGACTCAAGTACAAACAGTGTTCGGCCTCAGAGATTGGTACCCAGTGGGAGTGGGTTTGCACCAGGATTCAGATCTGCCCAATGCTGTTCATACTGGTGATGGTCTACATTAGTAAACAAGTTGGAGGGGGCAGATCAACAAAGTTGCTGTATGGACACAATGTGACATTACACGCAGACTAAGAGCTAGAACTTCAGCAAAGGATAGGAGAATGGAATGCTAAATTGAAGGCACATGGGATGAAACCAAGCACAGATAAGATAGTGGTAATGGCAGCAAATGGGAGAAATCAGCAGAAGCTAAGAATAGAGATAGAAGGGAAGATAGTGGACCAAGTAAACTGATTCAAGAATCTAGGAGGAGTGGTTGAGAAAAAGGGAAGTCTGAATGAAGAGGTCAAAACTAGAATCAGAGGGGCTGCAGCCTACTGGCATAGAGTGTCAGGTGTAGTCTATGACAGAAGAATGCCAAAGAAAGCTGAAAAGTAAGGTGTAAATGACAGTGGTGTGACCAGTTCTGCTGTATGGTACAGAAACCCAGGCAGTAAAAGCAGAACACTTGAGGAAGCTAGAGGTAATGGAAATAAAGTGCCTGAGAAGGGTGGTAAGATACACACTGTGGGACAGACGAAGAAATGAGGACATAACAGCAGAAACCAAAGTAGCTCCAATTGCAGAAAAGATCAAAGAATATAGATTATGGTGCATTGGACACGTGTAGAAAAGCAGAAGACAATCTGTTTTGGAAGAGTTGGGACAGACAGGAAGAAGGTAAGAGAAAGCAAGGATTTTCAGCAAAGAGGTTGATGGATTGTGTGAAAGAAGATCTGTGACAGTCAGGCATGAGTGTTGAAGAAGGCACGAGTGTGGCACTGAATCAGGAGAGTTGGTGACAGTTAACACAATACCCTGACCCCATGTAGAAAAAATGGGAAAGAAGGAGCAGATGATGATGATGATGATGATGATGACAGATAGTATGTTAACATATGATTGCATTTTGACCAATGTGGGACACTATCA
>NC_056746.1:547349834-547352334 GCF_019279795.1 Protopterus annectens
TTGCGAGGCTGGTGAGTGCAAATCTTGCTTATAGTATTCATGGTAAATAAATAGAAAGGAGTAGAATGTCACCTGTCAGTATTTAAAAATGGGTATGGTTTGTACTGAATAAACGAGAAATTAGCAGAGTAATAGTGATGTACAGGATATATATCAATAAAAGTGTCAGTACCTGTCAATAAAGGTCAAAACCCCAGACTGGTCATGCTTACTTTGGCATGTGGTGGTATGAATTGAAATGTTTACAATTTCTGCACAGCAACTATAGCTCTGTAAGCATCAAATAATCGAGGATCATCTGACAAAGATTTTAGAGTTGTAATACAGGAGATTAACTATATGAAATGTTCCATGCACCAAGATTTGATACCTAGATAGTAATGTCATGTTAACCAGTGTTTTCCAGACTGTTCTATGTCAAAGTATGTATACATAGTATAAGAAGTATCTGCCATGCAGGAATGTCAGAATCACAAGGTCAAATTATACAACCAAGACAGTATTAGGCAGAAAACAGTCAAATGGGAGACAGCAGTTTTTCAATAGCTCATTCTGATGAAACACAAACATTGTTCTATTTTATGCACAAACAGTAACAGTTCAAATCCTGGGAGTGGTAGTAAGCTGTATGCATATTTTCACTCAGGAATATGTGAATATGTGTAGAAACAGTCAGGTGGTGTCAAGAGAAATTTCCTCCACAGGTCTGTCAGGTAAGAATAGGTATAAAGTAGCTATGAGAAGGCTGTAATTATACACTGTGCATAACACTCACTGTCCAACTCCAAGGCTGCAAATGATAGCAAGATATCCACATACACCAAGTAGTCTCCTCCAAGAAGTGTCCCTCAAGTGTCACACTGTCTCAGCTAGTGGTCACTGCCACCCATAAATCATGGTAGAGTATGGCAGTAACACACACACACACACACACACACACACACACACACACACACACACACACACACACACACACGCACACACACACACACACACACACACACACACACACACACACACACACACACACACACACACACACACACACACACACACACACACACACACACACACACACACAGTATGAGTGCACATATGTAACCCTGACAATGTGAATATGGGTAGAAACAGTCAGGTAGTGGTAACAGAAACTTCCTCCACAGGTCTGCCAGGTAAGAAAAGGTATAAAGTAGCTGTTAGAAGGCTGTAATTATACACTGTGTACAAACATACCACTGCCCAACCCAAAGCCATAGGGTGATGTAAAGTGAGGTAATACCTGGAGAGTAATGATTAGAGCAATGATCATTAAAGTTTTGAGCAACTGAAGCTTATACAGTTGTTAATTGACATCTCTCTCCTCCACCCTATCTGCAGCAATAATCTAAACACATAAATCAACAGGTATGTTTTTCAACAAACCTACTGTTGGGACATGTGTCCTATTGTTCTACAAATATTTAAATGTTTGTCTATTAATGTTCCCTGTTCAGATATTATCACATGTGGCCTGTTGCTATAAATGTAACCTGCATGCCATTAAAATGCCCACTGTGTTCCATATATGCATGTGTTCTAGTTGCTATGCAACTTTTCCAAATCTGTTGTTTTGGGTTAATGGGAATCCCTATGCATGCTGTTATAACTAATCCTGGAATGTGTTTTTCAAGACTAATCAACATATGTTATAAAACTGCAACACCATAACACATCTGGGAAGGCCAATCCCAGGGATCTGCCTGTCCCGCCTCAACTGGCCATGGCACCAGGCCCCAGCATGTCTGGGACTCAACCCAGGACCTCCTCATCCACTGGTCCTGCAGCACCTTTGAGTGGAATCACCTCAGGGGATGGGGCCCATCCCCCTCCTGGGAGCAGGTGCAAACAGGACACTATCACCCATCATCAGGTCCGGGGATTGGTGCATAGCGAGCTTCAAAAAGAGTTCTGAGATCTGCTACACCAGCTTGTGGGCCACGTGGTGCATCTTGAGTGTCAGCCTGCCCCTCCTGCTCAGCCCCCAGTACAGTCACCTTTGGGGCCGTGAAGGTGCAGTGGTGACTGCCCATATGTGGGGACCTCAGTCCCACTATATCCATTTGAGGACTTGTGGGCATCCGATTCCCAACCACCCTCCCCGTCTAAGGTGTTTATCCCCCACATGTGTCATATACCACCCCTGTCTGCTGTCTTGTCTGTCTTGTCTATCTTTCTACCCAGCCTACTTCCCCAAATATACCTACTATCCTTGCCCAACATCCCACTCTCACCTTATTAAAAAAAAAAATAAGGCAAACTGTTCCCATAAAAAAAAATGGCGCCCCATACATAGCTGTCCATTTTGAACACATGTCCACTGGACACATGTAATCTTGTATTATTGGCTTAACACCATATTACTGTTGTCCTCACCCCTCTCTCAGGGATTTGAGTGTCCAAATTCACCACCAAATTCTGTACAAATGCACAACTGTTGCTGTATCAGAAATGGACAGCTATT
>NC_056746.1:547357334-547552334 GCF_019279795.1 Protopterus annectens
CCTATGGGCTAGGCTTCTAAAGACTCCAGGCCTATTAGCCTAGTACACACCTATGAACCTGTACATTTATATACACATAAATATATATATATATATATATATATATATAGATATATATATATATATATATATATATATATATACATGTATGTGCTCAGAACATGTAGTGGAGTTGTATCTCAGAATCATACATCTCAAACTCTTAGTGCAATAAATCTGCCCAAAGGCTGTCAGAATGGGGGGGGGGGCAGTGGGCCCAAACTAGGGACCTCTTTTAAATATTGCCCTTATTAATGTAGAAAGTTGCCAGAGTAACACAGTTTGTTTCAGCATACATACTCTGACTTTTGTGAGGTCTGAAAATGAAATGTATGTCATTATTTACTGACAAAAATCCCTATATCATCATAGTGATTTACCGGAGAAATGAGACTAATCTGTAAAACAGACCAGAAATATGAGCAATAAAACTGGACATCCTGAAACAATCCAGCCAGTTGAGAGGTATGCTCAGAACCCCTTACTGCAAACAATCTGGACCAAAGCTGACAATGTGGAGGGTGAAAGCCATGAAAATAGGGACATATCTGCAATAGTAGCATAGATAACCTAACAGAGTTGCTGCAGCAACACCCTCCTCTCTGCTGTAACATATATTCACTGAAATAGCACAAGTAATTGAAATAGCAAATCCACTATGGGGAATTACACATGTATTTGCAAATATATCAGGCACTATAGGGATGTAACAGCACTGAAAAACAGACACCAGTGTGAAAGTGCATACCCACAACCAATTTCACCACAGTCACATATTGTTAAGTCAAGTGAACAGTAGAGTATGCGAACTGTGTGAACAAATACATCATTCTTTGCCACTCACACATTACTCCTCTACATATACTGGCCTGATTGACAGTGTAGTCTGAATCCTATCCATGGTACAGGACATGTCTCAGTCTGCCTCTACAAACACATACAGCCAATAGACCAGCAGAAACTGGAGCAGCATGCACAGTGAGATAAAAAGGGAGAGATAACACTTACATCTACCCCCACCACACACAGGCCAAATAACATGCACACATGACATGTCTAGGCAATCCTGACAGTCTGTCAACAATGGCCGGACATACACAGACCTCTCACATGTACAGTTCACCTCAGAATGTACAGGTTCAGGACTCTTCTATGGCCTCTTCCCTGTAACATGTCTGTGGGTCTACAACATCACTGGTATGGTACTGGGAAAGAAGGCAAGAAATAATTATACTAAATACTTCTGAGCCTCATAGTGCATGACATCTGGACAAAGCCTGACATCATTTGGAGACAGAGGCACAAACGCAGGTGTAGATTGGTCATATTGCTGTCATAAATTGAGACAGTTGCTGATGTAACAGGGTTTGTTGTAACATATCCCTTATGAGGAATATGAAATCAGTAATACCAATGGATGTTAGTATTTACTGACTGCATTCTCCAGAGTCCCAGACTGATTTTCCAAGGACAACAACTGTCTGGGGAACAGGCAAAACATAAGAGGCAAAAATTTGGCCAGTCTGTGGAAAGCAAGCCAGTGGAGAGGTATGTCGGAGACATATCACTGTCAGACATGAAGTCACTCAGTAAATGCATGTCCACACAAACCCTATCAATCTATCAACCGCCCATGTGTATAACAGCACTGATGACATAGAATCTGTTCACAATTCTGGAGATATTTCTCCCATGTTGTTGGGCTGTCTCCAAATATCCTGTCCTGTGAAGTGTTCCCACCTAATGTCTGTGATTCAGTAGCCCACCACCTCTGTAATGTCCCTGACACAAGTCTGTAATGCCCTCTCAAAGGCAACACATGGAGGTCTCCATAGTCTTGATACCCTTTCTGGCTGCATCCTACATGAACACAGGCATGGCTTTTCAGACACATTCAGCAGTGTTGTCTATCACAGCCTGAGCAACCATGTCATCCCATCTGCACAGAGGACAGACAAAGTAGACAGCAAACAGGTTATGCATTAGAATGAATGTTCTTTAGGATAGAAGTTTGAAACTGAAATGTATGCCATTAATACATGACAGCAGTCTTCAATGACATGGTCAAAAAACACAGTACTCTACAGTTAATATAATAATATTATATTAATATCCAATAGGAGATACATCAAAACATACAGCTCAAATGACAAGAACAAGATAGTGTAGTTCATAGGTTCATAGGTAGGTACTAGGCTATTGGCCCTAGGGCCTATAAAAGCCTAGCCAAAAAAGTACCCTGGCTGTCGCCACCCAAGAAAATTATTTTCTTGTGCCCCTGTCAAGCAGAGTCTCAGAAGTGATGCGCGAGGTGAATTTCCTGTCTCCCATCCAGTCATCAAGGTTTTTCTTGAAGAGTGCTAATGAGGATCTTTGTTTGATATAGATAGGTAGTTTGTTCGAGAGTATGGTAAGTCTCTGGGACAGGAATCTATCCCTCCAACAAGTTCTGTTTATTGTTGTGGCAAGTTTTAGGTCCCTAGAGCATGTAGCTTGGAGGGATTGGGATTTCTTTAAGTGGAACATGTCCAACAGCTCTGGGTTTGACATAGCTTTGTATGTTAGGCAGAGATCGGCTCTGAGTAGAAGATATGCAATGGAGTAAAGCTGGAGTTTTTTGAGACGGTCTGCATAGGGCATCTGTTTTAGGCTGGTAATCCTCTTTGTGAGGTATTTTTGTGGTCTTTCCAGTTGTTGTAGATGTCTTGTGAGGCACATACCAAAAGGGGTGCTGTATTCTATAATGGGTCTAATGAGTGATGAGTAGAGGGGAACAATGACCTGTTTTTTCCTAGATTTGAAACCTTTTGTGATGAGATATGCCACATAGAAGGATTTTCTGACTACTGTGGTGAAGTAATTACCAAAGGAGAGACTACTGTCCACCTGTGTCCCAAGGTCTCTTATCACACATTCGTGTTAAGTAGACTATCGCCTATGTGGTAGTTCATGGGTACAGACTTTTTACCAAAAGGGATGACAATGCACTTTTTGGCATTGAGCTTGGGGCCATGGCTTTGACACCAGGCATCTGTCTCAGTGAGGCCCTTTTGTAGGATGTCCACATCATTATGAGTTTTGATTATGGCTCCTAGTTTTCAGTCATCTGTGAACTTTGTTAGCCAAAGACCTTATATGTTAGCCTGCACTTCAGAGAATTAGATACCAAATAGGAGAGAACCCAGGACTGAACCCTGTGGTACTCCACTTGTCACTGGTCTAAAGTTGGATTTGGAGTTTGCTACTTTCACAGTGTGGGTTCTGCCAGTGAGCCAGTTGGCAACCCATCTTGTGACATGGGGATTTATACCTAGTTTAGTGAGTTTATCTATAATTCCAGAGTGGGGGATGGTGTCAAAAGCCTTGGCGAGATCTAGATAGGCTGTGTGAACCACCTTACCCTTATCTACGGCTTTGGTGACCGCTTCAAAGAAGTCTATCAGGTGTAGGAGACATGATCTGCCTCTTACAAACCCAAATTGGGTGGGGTCCAGAGATTTGAGATTACCAGTGTCAATGTTTATAAGTTCCATGATGATACATTCCATAGCCTTGCAGACCAGGCTCATCAGGCTAATGGGGCGGTAGTTCCCGGGGTCTGTGGTGGCTCCCCCTCTGTGAAGTGAGATGACCATTGCTGTGAGCCATTCAGTAGGCAAAAGCATGAGGTAAGGCTATGATTGAACATGGTACTTAGGTGGGGTGCCGGTTCATTCTGTAGTTCATATATAACGCAGCCTGGGATGTTGGCAGGTCCCATGGATGCTGTGTTCTTGACTTTGGAGAGTGTGTTTTTTACCTGTGCAGCCGTGATTACAGGAACTTTGCATTCTTCCGGTATAGAGATGGGCCCTTTAAGGGGTGATAGGGGGGTAAAGTTAGCACTGAACCTATCTGCCAGGATGTTGGCAATATCAGTTGGTTCTGTATATTTAGTGCCATTGTGCTGTAACTCAGAGCAGATCTGAGTGTTGCCATTGAGATTCTTGACATAACTATAGAATGCTTTGTGGTTGTCTTTAGAATCAGTGACACTTTTGTTTTCGTAACTAGGTTTAGAGGATATTATGAGGGATCTCATCTTCTTACTGAGGCTGACCAGGGAGTTCCTCCAATCATGGGGTTTTACTCTTTTCTGAAACTGTTTTTTTCTTCTGTTGTAGAGTTTGTTTATGGCAGGGAACCACCAGATTGGCTTCCTTTTTCTGAAGGATAGCATCTTGGTTCTGTTAGGGACTGCATGATCCATGCACTTGTGTAAGTGCTTATAAAGTGCATTTGTGTAGGATTCAGCAGTTGTACCTCTATTGTCTGTCTGCATAGGTGTCATGAAGTTTGCCACTTCTGTCTTAGGAAGAGTGAAGTTGGCCTTGTAGAAATTTTTTACGGTGGTTTCCCTAATGGGAGGTGGGGCTGGGATGTGGATGTCTGGGGTGATTAGCTTGTGGTCGGATCTGACCAATGAGGAATTGACCTCTCGTATGGAACACTGATTGCCCATCTTGGAAATTATCAGGTCTAGGATATTGCTGCTCCTGGTGGGGGTGTGGATAAATTGATTCAAGGCATTGGAATTTACGAATTCCAGAAAATGTTGCATTGGTACATGAGTAGTTTTCCCAGTTAATGGTGGGGTAGTTGAAATTGCCCATTATTAGGGTATTAGGTTGTACCCAAATATTTTCCAGTGAATCAAGAAATGAGGAGTGGGAATCCTGGGGCATGGTGGGGGATCTGTAGCAAGCTATAATTTGGATTGCGGTCTTGCCCAGAGTTAGTTGCACTTAAATAATCTTGGAAGCATTATGATGAACAACTAGCCTGGATGTGTGGATATCCTTAATGAATATGGACACACCTCCACCTTTAGTGTTTTGGCCCAGGTTAGGTGGCCAAAAAGTGTGGTATGAATTATAGCCTGGTAATGCAGGGGTGCTCTCTGGAGCCTTGAACCAGGTCTCTGTCACTGCACAGATGTCGATGTTCACTATTTTAAGGAGTGCCTCAAGTGAGTGCATTTTGAGGTTTAGACTTCTAGCATTGAGTAGGATTACCCTCAGATTTTGCTTGCTTGTACCTGTTATGGTGGTGAGTTTGTCATTTGAGCCTTGCCTAAAAAAAGGCAGTATAGGGCTGGCAAGAGCCTTAGCCAGTATCCTGAATCCCAAGGGCGACAGGTGCAGGCCATCTCTGGCAAAACATCGTGGTCTGTTGATCATGTCATCCCAGGCAGAAAGATACTGGATCCCCTTAGAATGTCATCAGAAGCTTAGCCAATTGTTGAAGTCAATCATTTTGTCCTTGTATTGTGGTATCATTCTGGGTGATGGCAGCATGCTACTCAGGGTTTGGGTCATACCTGCCTGGGCTACAAGATCAGACAGCTTCTCCATGTCTCTTTTCATGTTGTCCAGGGAGGTACAGCTCAGGTCATTCACACCAACATGGACAATGACAGAGTCATAATTGTATGTTTTGTGGAGTGACCTGAGTACGTGTATTATATGGCAGATCCTGGCACCAAAAAACAGGCAGCTGACAGTAACTTTCTCCTTGTTTAGCCTGGTGAGTGGAATATCAGTGTGCCTGACTATAGAGTCCCCTATGACTAGAGTGTTGGGTACGTTGTTATGCCTTATGGGCTGTGTTTGAGTGGCACATTCAGTTTGTGGGCTATGGGTCATTTGCGTTGTGTTGGGAGATGGAGGTTTCTTGCGTTTCTGCTTTGGATGTCCCTGTTGCTTGGGAAGATTTTTATTGAGAGCCCCCACAAATGTAGGTGTATGTTTTGTGTTTCTATGTATGTGTTTTGGTGGTGTAGGTTTTGAGGGACTATGTGATGAGTGTGGTGTGGTACAAGTGTTTACCTTCTCCTCTTGGCTGTCTATTCCAGTCTTGTGTGAAGAGAGCTTTGCTTCCAGTTTGGCTATATAAGTGCATCTCTCACAGGTTGTAGTGTTGGGTGGTAGGAGGAGAGGGTTGTCTGTATACATGATGCAATTGCTGCATTGCCCCAAGATTCCCAAGTTCATCGGGTAGACACTGGGAGCTGACCCTTAGACATGCCTGGATAGGTGCTTATTTATTAAGTACTAAAAAACTGTTTTCCTCTAGAAAAGCGAGGAAAGTTGAGTGTTGTAGTAATTTGTAGCTTATTTAGTGCTTACAATGAGTTCTGAACAAGTGCTGTGCTCAAAGAAACAGATTTGATTGCTAAAACTAAAAACTGGTGAGTTCTAAGGGAAAATTCAAAAAGCAGACTTTATGGCACCGGGAATAATTTAACCCTAACTAAGCAGCGATACATAAAGTGTTTTCTTTAAGATAAGCTACCTAGTGCTTACTATTCCCACTGATAAGCTAGAAGGGTTCCCGACAACACAGAAAGGCTTGGGGGCTCAGAAACTTACAAACAGTCCTGGACACAGCAAATCTGTATCCGGATTAGACTACTTACAGGAAAGGAAGAAAACAAGCTTAGATTTTTTTTTTTGTAAAGTGGAAAGGGATAGGGAGAAAAGAGGAGCAGAAGATAATTCAAGGTTAAGAAACTAAGTGGGTTTTCCTTCTCAAATGTTCTCCCTGTATTAGGTAGAATGAGGTAATGACACTAGACTGGGAGGAGTGTCCCAGGTCAAATTTATAGTAGGGGTGGACAACTGTAAAGCCAACAAGTATAAGAACAGGATACCAATAGTGAGGGAGGGTGGGAAACTAAAATCAGACAAATAAACCCAAACAGATGCTTAACAAATGTAGAACATTTCCAGTTAATACCTCACACACAGTGAAACTAGCTAGAAAAGTATGTAGCAGACAATAAAAGTGCTATAAACAACTCATAAAAATAAGTAAAAAGCAGGATACTTAATGTTATATATCACAGATCAGTTTGCTCAGTGCCCTTCCTCCGATTAGCTCAGTGTGCAATGGCAGAACCACTCACAAGTTAACTTCTTAAGTAACAGAAAGTGGAAACCTGAAACAACTTGAAAAAAGCTTGAAAGAACCAATGAGGTGCTTACTCCAAGCCATAGTCCAGGTAACCCCAATCAGCTAATGACCATAAACACTTCCCTCTCACTGAAATGCAAGACTGGCTTTGGCTAAACTAAGATGACCTGGAACATGTGCTCAGACACACAGCCTCTACCAACAAACAACTAGGCCCAAAACACAAGCCTGAATATGGACAATGCTACAACTACCCACACTACTTAGGTAGAAAAAAACTGCATAAATGTTTATCACAGCAGAAAAGCAGCAGTGAGGCTTTAAATGAAAGTTGTAAACAGAAAAAGGAGCACAGAGACTCTAGAGAATGCTTTTAACTGCAAACAAGTAAGTTATATGATACACTCCTTGGCAGGAAATCAGAACAAACCCAAACAGATGCTTAACAATTGTAGAAAATTTCAAGTTAATACCTCATACACAGTGAAACTAGCTAGAAAAGTATGCAGCAGACAATACAAGTGCTATAAATAACTCGTAAAAATAAACAAAACAGAATACTTAATGTTATATATCACAGATCAGTTTGCTCAGTGCCCTTAGTTCAATTAGCTCAGTGTGAAATGGCTGAAACACTCACAAGTTAACTTCTTAAGTAACAGAAAGTTGAAACCGGAAACAACTTTAAAAAAAGCTTGAAAGAACCAGTGAGGTGCTTACTCCAAGCCATAGTCCAGGTAACCTCAATCAGCCAATGACCATAAACACTTCTGTCTCACTGAAATGCAATACTGGCTTTGGCTAAATTAAGATGGCCTGGAACATGTGCTCAGGCACACAGCCTCTACCAACAAACAACAAGGCCCAAAACACAGGCCTGAATATGAACAAAGCTACAACTACCCACACTACTAAGGTAGAAAAAAACTCAGAAATGTTTATCACTGCAGAATAACAGAGTGAGGCTTTAAATGAAAGTTTTAAACAGATAAAGGAGCAAGGAGACTCTAGAGAATGCTTTTAACTGCAAACAATTAAGTTATATGATACACTCCTTGGCAGAAACTCAGAACAAACAAACCCAAACAGATGCTTAACAACTGTAGAAAATTTCCAGTTATTAGCTCACAAACAGTGAAACTAGCTAGAAAAGTATGCAGCAGGCAATAAAAGTGCTATAAATAACTCGTAAAAATAAGCAAAAAACAGGATACTTAATGTTATATATCACAGATCAGTTTGCTCAATGCCCTTCCACCAATTAGCTCAGTGGGAAATGGAATTCAGAGTCCCAGCTTTGCATGCAGGGGTGCATGGTTCAAGTACAGAATTTTACATGGAAAAGCAATGTTAAAAGTACTAATTCAATAATACAATATGTGTTAAATTCATTTTTGCAACCAGTGTGTTGCAGCTGGTGTTACGTGCAAGTGTGGGTGCATATAACATGTGATATTACCCAGTGTCCCATACAGTATAGTCACATCCCTTGCTACTGTAATGACAGCACATAGAAGCATGTTCTGTAAAGGAAACCAAATACACTTACTAAATGATGTCATTACTCTGCTATTTTATAAGACTGGAATGTGAGCAATGGTTACCAGGGCTGAGCTATGGTTAGCAGTTTTAAGCATTGCTCAAACATGAATGCAGTTAGCTCAGTTAAGGAGATTTGCGCACTGGTGAGCATCGTTAAGAGAAGCCCACACGGGTTAAGCGCCTATCGGTTTAACCGTATGTAGCATCACTTACCATCATGCAAACCCAATCAAACCCACTTACAACTGCTAAAAACTGCTTTACTCACTCTGTTTCCATCAGCATCTGTTCTGTACAGCAACAAAATAAACAGCCCTTGTAGGTCATGAACCCAGGACCCTGTACACCATAGCAACAGCAATTTACCACTAACCCACAGAAATACCTGATGCTTTTTCAAACGCATTACTGCCACTTTACAATATGGAAGAGATAGATAGATAGATAGATAGATAGATAGATAGATAGATAGATAGAAAGATAGATAGATAGATAGATAGATAGATAGATAGATAGATAGATAGATAGATATGCATGGTGATACATATATATGCGTGACAATATGTAGATATATTACCACTAAATACTGTGGTGTATGTGTGTGTGTGTGTGTGTGTGTGTGTGTGTGTGTGTGTGTGTGTGTGTGTGTGTGTGTGTGTGTATATATATATATATATATATATATATATATGTGTGTGTGTATCTATAACAGTATATAGATATATATATATATATATATATATATATATATATATATATATATATATATATATATATATATATATATATATATGCATACATGTCTCAAAATGCCTATACAAACATATGTTGCTGATAGACCACCCATAATTGGGGCAGCATTTTACACTTGGATAAAAAACAGACCCATGTCACTGACATCTGCCCCCCAGTCCAAATAATACATAAACAGTACGCCGCTACAAAAAAATTGATAGGTCTTGCACAATGGCCAGACATACAATGACCTCTTAACAAATAAACTAACATGACTGAAGATAGTAAAGAGAAAAACAACCAGCCAGTAATTCACACAAGTTTATTATACTCTGATGTCTTGGCCAAAGCCTTTAAGGAGTAAAACATTACAAGAAATACTTGCTTAACATACAACAAGCAATTAACAGTTATAATTACATATTTAAATACACAGCATCCAATTACAATACTCATTTAACTACCTAGGGAATAAAGTATCACATTTATAGATATAAATTGATTCTGTACATAACAATTGTTCTTTTATGACTGATCAAACTGAGAAATAGACATTTTCAGAAACAATGCCTTGTAACCCACTTCTGTCCCTATGGTGAGATTTATAAACATGTACAGCTATAGAACTGTTTTTATTCTTATCAGTAATATCTCTCACATGTTCTAACAGCCTAGTTTTAAAACACATCTTACTCTCCCCCACATAAAATATGTTACAAGGGTATATACGAGCATTCTGAGCATTCTCTATGCACTGACTTATTGAATGTACAGAGTTCCGCATGTAGGAATGACAGTGCTAAATAATGATAGATCATACCTATCAACCTCTTACTGCATGACATCTGGACAAAGCCTCAAATAATTGGGGAGCATAGGCCTAAAAACATGGCCACACTTGGAATATAGCTGTTATACACTGAGAAAGTTGCTGGCGTTACAAGGTTTGTTGTAACATATATTTTCTGATGGATATGAAGGCAGAAACACAAATGGATGTTAGCATTTACTGACTGCAATCACCAGAGTATGCTATTGATTTGCCAAGGACAACACCTGTCTGGGGAATAGACCAAACATAACAGGCAAACCTCTGGCCATTATGTGGATAGCCCTACAGTTGAAAGCTATGCAGACAGAACTTTGTCAGACGGAAACCCATGTATAAGTAGCATGTTCAAACAAACCCTGTTAAACTAACAGTATTCAAACCATATAACAGCAGTACTCATATTCTGCCCCTAATTCTTGAACCTTGTCCACCATTTAGTTGGCTTGTCTCCACAAGTCTTCTTGTAAGAGGTATTAGCTCACACACCTCCAGGATGTCTTCTTCACAGGTAAGGGAAAGGGCCAGTGCCCACATGGAGTACTCAGTTATCTGAGTGTATTGCCATGACATTGGCTATTGGAATAACTACACAGATGCCCTGCATGCAATTACCAGCTAAGGAACACCAATTGGTGCACAGCCCATCACATGGTCATGAGCATTACCTACAAAAGTCAAGCTGCCATCTATTCAAACCACCTCTGTCATAGACAGTGATACAATTGAAAACAAAAGGACTGAATACAGATAAAATATTTGACCAAATCCACTTAAAAAATGTATGTGAAACAAGTAAGCATGTAATTGAATGCAGTAGGTGGTCTGTAATAATGGAAAATAGGGGTATGAAAGAATATGTCTCAACAAGACTTGCTGTACTGATGTACTGCTGAACAGCACCTATGGCCATAGCATGTGGCTCTGTCTGCCATGAAATAGATCACAGCTCAGGCCCCTGAACTCAAGCCAGGAAAGGACAGCTGACATTTGCCAACTACTGCAGTCTCTGTCAAACACCACTGACTGTGCCACTGCTAGGTCAGCTACTGGGATGTTGTACATATCCATATGTTACCTGTGAATATAACTATGATACACATTTTGTCTTACAAAATAAGAGACCTATACAGAGCATGTGCATAGTAAAGTACTGTTGCAGAAGTGCGTGTTGAAATGCATGTGATATAGTGAGTTCATACCTTTCAACTGTACAGTCTTATAAGTACATATGTGCCTGATATCTGTAGTCACTTACACACAGAGTTGTGTTGTGTTAGGCAAACCATTGACAAGTCTGTTAACAATGATACTGTAACATAATAGCCTAGATATGGATGTGGGACATCCTCCAGGTTAGCACTGTGATAGCAATGCCTACTGTGCAATCAACTTAATTATCTATGTATGTATGGCAAACCAAAAGGAACAAAACTAAGAAAATACAAAGCGAACTGGACGACCAGGAAAGTAAAAGTAAAATTTTATTGAGCGCTTTCGTCAATTTTTAACTATGACTTCTTCAAAATAAAATCAAGTTACACACTGAGTCTTATATAACCAGTGCAAAAAATCAATTAAAAAGACTATAAAAAGTACATCCACTTTTAAAGGTACAGGGTCCCTTAATTCATTTGACTAGCAGGTCATGTACATTTTGACCATAGGTATTATATCTCTTTGTAACTATATTTTCATAACCAAGAACAAATAAAATCAATAACATGCTTGTCATGGTTATAAAAAACATGGAATATTTAAATGCAAAAGTCTGCTTTTAATTTTAGAAAGCTGCTAAGTTAAACCATATCATTGAGCCCTGGGCTAGTGGTAGCATTGACCCTCAATTGCCATAATAGTTCTTTATACTTCAGTAAATGGTCAATAGGCCTCCCCTTTTATCTATGATGATCTGTTCAAGAACTATAAACTTGAAATAGTGACCTGGGTGAAGGCTGATACGTTTGGCTAATGCATTTGTAATATTACATTTATCTATATCATAAATATGTTGGTAAATGTGAGTTCTAAAGGCATTTGTGTTTTTTCCGATATAGAAGCACATACAGGTCTGACAAATGCCAGCATAAATGATTTTTTTGCTGCCACAATTATATTTCTGAAATAATCTAACCTAGCCATAACCTTTGAGTAAAATGCTCTAATATGTGCTTACACTGCATGCACTGCCCACATTTAGTCATTTTTCCCAGTCTACTGGTGGTACTACTACATGGATTTCTTTCAAGGATAGTCTTGATACTGGTGTACTTTCTGTAAACCACTATGGGGGCTTCGCCAACCTTCTGACCTATTCTTTCGTCACTGTTGAGGATAAACCAGTTTTTGAAAACAATGTCCCGAATAAGTGGGAAATGTGGGGTGTATGTGAGGATGAGCCCATTGTGAACAGATCATCATAGATGAAAGGGGTTGCCCTATTGACCATTTACTGGAGTATAAAGAACTATTATGGCAACTGAGGGTCAATGCCACCACTAGCCCAGGGCTCAATGATATGGTTTCACTTAGCATCTTTTTAAAATTAAAAGCAGACTTTTGCATTTAAATATTCCATGTTTTTTACAACCATGACAAGAGTGTTATTGATTTTATTTGTTCTTTGTTATGAAAATATAGTTACAAAGAGATATAATACCTATGGTCAAAATTTACATGACTTGCTAGTAAAATGCATTAAGGGAGCCTGTACCTTTAAAAGTGGATGTACTTTTTGTAGTCTTTTTAATTGATTTATTGCACTGGTTATATAAGACTCAGTGTGTAACTTGACTTTATTCTGAAGAAGTCATAGTTAAAAATTGACTAAAGCGCTCAATAGAATTTTACTTTTACTTTCCTGGTCGTCCAGTTCGCTTTGTATTTTCTTAGTTTTGCTCCTTTTGGTTTACCATGGATTCCAGTTTGCAGAGCGGAGGGGACACGAGAGAGATACATAAAGACCTGACTTTGGCTATTCTTAAGCTAATCAAGCTTATAGGTGCATTTAATACTCAAATTTCAGGATTGAGTCACAAAACTGACAACTTTGTGAATGATTTCAGCCAAACAAAAACAAAACCTGGTTCTACTTCACAGGACTCCCTTTTCGGTATTGCGCCAGGGCAAGGTAGCCCTATTCGACAAACAGGAACTAGTAGTAGAGGAACTAATTCTGTTACACCACCAGGCACTTCCCTTTGTTTAGAGGCAGCACACAGAAGAGTACAGACACAAAGTAATGGATCTATATAGTGTAACACAACAAATGCTTTGAATCTAACTGACTGGATTAACAAGGACAGCATTGGTTTTTCCAACAATACTAACCAACCCATTATACAAGGTACTTTTGATCTTAAACTTAAAACTTTGGAAAAAGAATGTTTAAGACTTAATAAAAAACTGCAAATTGAGAATCAGTACCTCAGGGAATGCCTTAGACGTGAACAGGTACCAAAAGGTCTGAGGTACTGGCATTTTCCTAATGGTTTAACTGACAACAGTGAACTGCATAAACTGCCGGGGTGTGAACTGTTGGAACTGTTAGTTAGAGACAATGATAAAAAGTTTGTAGCATTGCAAGACACTGTTAGCAAACTTGATGCCACTGTGAAAAATGATAACTTTTGTGTTAAACTGAATGAATCAAACACTGTTTTTGTCAACATTGATAAAATTCTAGATAAGATAAAGGAGAAAAAGTCTAGAACGTTAACAAGGGATGCCCAGTTTTATGAAGGAGGTCTAGCTTATCCATTAGTTAAAGTACATAACAATACTGGTGACAACAACTTTAATACCATTAATGAAGTCAATGGTGAGGAAATTAATGATGAAAATGAATATCAAAGTGACACCACCCCAGGTCCCATCTCTTTAGTCCAACCCTTATGGAGGTCAGAGAAAATTGGAGAACAGAATCACCAGTACAGAAGGCCTCAGAATACAGCATATTGGGGGAAATACACAACCCACAACAGTACAACTAAGGACGGGGAGGGGGAGACGAGGGAACTGGCTATAAACTATAATATGTTGCCTGACAATGAAGAGGCAGTTATTATTGTCAAGGACCAAAATGACTTCAAAATTTACAACTTAAGTAGTGTCAAAGTTACTAAGGATTGGGCAAACCTCTTTGAGACAGGTCTTAACTTTGTACCCTCCAAACATTTTAACATAGAAAAAACTTTGCTTGACATTATGATTTTCACTAGAAAACTGAATTTTACTGCCACTATGGGTGGAGAAGCAAACAGAAATACTACCATCACTTCTTGTAAAAAGGCAAGTGTAAGTAACCCTCCATTACATCCCACTATACAATTGTACTAAAAGATTTGCATGAATGACATTAGACAACTTTCTAAAAATCGGAATTCAAATTTATTACACAATTTAACTGAAGAAGAAACCATGCTCCTCAATAATATATACATTAATAAAGCCATTCAAGTCATGAAACCAGACAAGGGAGGAGGTCTTGTGGTCATGGACCAGGACAGGTACATAGAAAATATGTTAGGACATTTATTTGGGGAAGGGTAACAGCAGATTTCCCGTAATGAACTTAACATCGCATATAGACATATGGACATTTTACTTATGGATCTACTTTTGAATGACCAGATATCAGAAGTAGAATTTAACTATTATACACAAAACAACCCTAGGATCCCAACAATATTTGGAATGCCTAAGATTCACAAGAACATTTTGCATCCACCTTTAAGACCTATAGTGGACGCAAAAGGGTCCAAGACTTTAACTATAGCCAAATATATAGACCTCCAGTTAAAGAACTGTCTGGGGTCTTTTTCTCATATCATCAGAGACTCATAGGATTGTTTGAAAAAAATCAAACAGGAATATTTCAGTGATGACATCATTTTCACTACAGTTGATATCAAGGACTTATTTAGTGTCATTCCCCACAAAGAAGGCATTGAAATGTTTTATGACTTCCTATGTCAACAGACCAAGTTTTCACACACCAAAATACTTACATTAAGGACATGAATGGAACTTGTGTTGGAGAACAGTTTATATACTTTTGAAGGTCATTTATTTAAGCAAACCACAGGGGTAGCTATGGGGGCAGTGTGCGCACCAGTTTTTCCCAACATTGTTCTGGCTCAGTGGGAGCTGTGTCAAGTTTTTTCATTCTCAGGGATGTCCCATTGTAAGTTTTACGGTCGTTAGCTGGATGACATCCTCATTTTCTGGGATGGTGACTGTGACCAGTTGCATGAATTCTTACTGTTTCTCAATTCAAGCACTACATTCCTGAAATTCTCCATGGAAATGAATTCTGACTCCATTAGTTATTTAGATATCAGAATTAGCAAAGACTATATCAATAGCGTATTTTTCTCCACCATCTATCGCACACCTACATACTCGAATTCCCTTCTCCATTTTGAGAGTGGGCACCCTGTGCATCAAAAAAGATCCTTAGTCAAAGGCCAGGGGGTGAAACTAGCCCACATGGTTAGCAGGATGGAAGATTTCCAGAAGGAAAGGGATGTTTTATTGAGTATGCTTTTAAGAAGAGGCTATCCGAAAGAATTCGTTACACCTTTGTTGGAAGAATTTACTAAAAAGAGATTAGAGGGACATTTCTATCCCTTACTAGGAATGGATATTACCAGATTGTGTGCACCGTTGGAGAACAGTAACAACCATACTGATCATTTTCACAATGGGATCATCCTCACATACACCCCACAGTTTCCACTTATTCGGGACATTGTTTTCAAAAATTGATTCATCCTCAACAGTGATGAAAGCATAGGTCAGAAGGTTGGTGAAGCCCCCGTAGTGGTTTACAGAAAGGACACCAGCATCAAGAATATCCTTGAAAGAAATCCATGTAGTAATACCACCGGTAGACTGGGAAAAATGACTAAATGTGGGCAGTGCACGCAGTGTAAGCACATATTAGAGGGAGACATGGTTTTACTCAAAGGTTATGAATGGGTTAGATTATTTCAGAAATATAGTTGTGGCAGCAAAAAAGTCATTTATGCCAGCATTTATCAGACCTGTATGTGCTTCTATATCGGAAAACCAAAAATGCCTGTAGAACCCACATTTACCAACATATTTATGATATAGATAAATGTAATATTACAAATGCATTAGCCAAACATATCAACCTTCACCCAGGTCACTATTTCAAGTTTATAGTTCTTGAACAGATCATCATAGATAAAAGGGCGGCCCTATTGACCATTTACTGGAGTATAAAGAACTATTATGGCAATTGAGGGTCAATGCCACCACTAGCCCAGAGCTCAATGATATGGTTTAACTTAGCAGCTATTTAAAATTAAACACAGACTTTTGCATTTAAATATTCCATGTTTTTTACAACCATGACAAGAATGTTATTGATTTTATTTGTTCTTGGTTATGAAAATATAGTTACAAAGATATGTAATACCTATGGTCAAGTGGATGTACTTTTTATAGTCATTTTAATTGATTTATTGCATTGGTTATATAAGACTCAAGTGTGTAACTTGATTTTATTCTGAAGAAGTCATAGTTAAAAACTGACGAAAGCGCTCAATAAAATTTTACTTTTACTTTCCTGGTCATCCAGTCTGCTTTGTATTTTCTTATCTATGTATGTAAATAAGCTGTGCATGCTCTGCTTGTGTGTAATATAATTTTCAGTGCATACGACAGACATACATGTTTATAGGTAATGGTTGTTGCATTGCCATGACAATGATATGGTTAGTAGACTAGGTATGATTACCAGGTTGTAACTGAAGTGTGCAACTTTGTTATGACCCTCTGTCCATGCCTCCCATACAAAAATGAGACCACAGAATATCTTTTCAAAACATTTCCCACCTTGAATGTGACCCATAGCCTGTACAATTTTATTGACAAACAAATCTGTTAGGGAGAAAATATAAAACCAAAAAAATGTACTATAAACTGTTTGCATACATGTGCACACACATAAACCACTACTTGGTTGATGCACCTCCTGCAGTAATCACAGCATTCTCTTTTTGATTACACAGATGCCATCAATTAACAAGACTCTGATTAACCCCAAATAATGTTCACCTGTCCTAGTAGGAATTATTTGACGTTTACCTAGTTGCCTATTACAGCAAAAGACATGTTTGACAGAGAGCTTACAAAGCATTGATGAGATCTCATTCTGGAAAGGTATCAGTCAGAAGAAGAGTAGAAAAAGTGTCCACAACATTGGATACACCACAGAATACAGTTAAGACAGTCATCAGACAGTGGAGAAGATATGGGACAACAGTGACACTGCAAACAGCTGGACATCCATCCCAAATGGATGACATGACAAGATGACAACTTGCCATGGAGTCTGCCAGCAGACCTACAGCAACACTGCACGAGCTACAGGAATACCTGGCAAGTACTAGGTGTGTACCACATGTGACAACAATCTTCTGTAGATTGATAGATTACAGGGGTATGGTGTAGTTGTGAATGCTGGCAACAAATAGCCATTGCTGATGTGCAATTTCTGTTCATACTGTTGACAACTGTATGAGGTGCTATGATGTGTTTCACTGTTTATTTCTTCCAGGCGGGATGCAGCACCCCTGAAATCCACCCTACAGCACAGCAGAAACATCTGAAATAATTGACACCATTGTCAACCATTATGAAGTAATGTTTGGCTGTACTCAGTAACATCTGTGGGAGCGGACCACCTTGTGGAATGACCTAGTCCACAGAGTAAACAAAGCCAGCCTGCATGCAAGAACCTATGAGCAGATCTGGCATCGTGCTACTGACCTCATACATAATGCCCAGAAAATGACTGCTGCCATAGCCAGAGAAGCAACAGCCACAGGTGGGAACCCAGTCATGCAGGCCCCACTGAAACTCACCGAACAGCTCCTCACCAACCTTGGTGCTCCTACCCCAGGCACGGAACATCTTACTGAATCCAGCATTGTGGATGTGGTTGCCCCCACACAATGGATGAGGAGTGTGCAGGTAAGGCACTAGTGCACATTAGTAGAGTACTTTAGCATACATACTTGCAGCTGTAGAGTATCTACATGCATATGTCAGATAAGATAGTAGTTGTGGATGAGGTTTGGTAATGCACATACTTGCACATCTATGGTGCTGGGCAGCATATTTCATAATACTGGGGGTTGTACTGTTAATGTGCAGAAATGCTGCTTCCCCCTTGTACCAAGGCCACATGTGAGTCTGCTGACAGTACATCTCTCCCACACCTATTTAGCTCCCTGCGGTCTACAAGGGGACAGTAGCTTGTAGCTGGTGAGTATGTAATTGTTTTGTTGTGCTTTGTCAATACACACCTAGCCATATTGTTTGATGTCCATGTTCACTTGTGGTGGTAACTTTAGTGCATCACAGTGTTCACCATGGGGGCCTATCTGAAGGGTAATGTAACATTCCTGCATCATAACTCACAACCTGTCAGTGAAAGATGTCTGGACAGAGACCAACAAACTGGGGGGACAAATGGGATATGGTAGGGACATATATGACACATTAATCCTATGCAGTGGATACCACAGTGTACACACTACTGTCAAGATGCAAAGCACTTCTGATATATACCATGAGACACCACAATATTACATTCCACACCTTTCTAACCTGTAATGTGACCATAACATGAACAATTAACTTGTAACACCCAACAATATGTTAGGCCACCAAATGTGGGGTATACAAACCCTACAACACGCTGGATGCATATGTGTGCACACCCTCCAAATAACACATTGTCGGAGCAGCTTGTGATGTACTGGCAGCATTCACTCTGCTTGGGTATACACCTGTCATCAAGTACAGGGACTCAATGTAACAACGAATAATGGTCCACTGTCGGAGCAGTGTATTCATGACATTTGCTCATTTGCCTGTACCAGAAGCAGCCATGGCTTGCACACATCTTACAAAGCATCATAGGGATCTCACGTTTGAAAGGTATTAGTCAGGAGTGGGGTACAACAACATTAACAGAGCATTGCATATACCATGGAACACAATGGAGACAGTCATCAAAAGGTAGATTAAATATGGGGCAACAGTGATATTGAAAAGAACCAGATGTCCTTCCAAAACAGATGGAAGGACATGTGAATAACTTGTCAGGGAGGCTGCCAGGAGACATGCAGCAACACTGAGGGATTTGCAGGACTCTCTGGCAAGTACTGGTTGTGTAGTACATGTGGCAACACTCGCCTGGATTCTGCATAAGTCTGGCCTATGGGGTAGGGTCAGTAGATAGAAGCATTTACCCACACCAAACACCATGCAGTGCTGTGTACAAGTAAAACATGACACCAGGTCCCCCAAAGGCATGTGTTGAAATGTGTAATGATGTAATGAGACCAAGGTTCAAACTTACAGCCACTATCCCTAAAGCTACATGTGGTACACAAGCAAAACCTCACTTCTCCTGAAGACCTCCATCCACATGTTGAAGCTCACTGGGCCCTGCTTTGGTGCTGCTGTTCATTAGCTGGAACTATGCCTGTAGGCACTGTGGAGGGAATTATGAGTAGTTTAAATAACACTCACGCATGGCCAAAGCAGTCAAGTGTCTGCAAGATGGCTGAGGATGGAAAGGGGGTTCAGATTCCAACATGACAATTACCTGAAGCATACATCCAAAGCTACCTAAGAATGGCTCCACCCGAATACAATCAAGGGTATGCATTGGGACAAACAAAGACCAGACTTAACACTAATAGTAAATCCCCAGTGTGACCTCTAACGTCTGTGCACATGAGCTGCCCTAGCCAACTGACAGAGTTGGGGGACCTTTGCAGGGAAGACTTTTCAAATAATTTCAAGTCAAGATGTACCATGCTGATACTCCCCTTCCCAGGAAGAGTGCCTGCTGTAGTTCACTTAACAGGTGTTTTAAAGAAGCATTGTTATAAGGGTGTCCACACCTATGCAGCCACTGTATCGTACACATCTCACTCAGTATATTTCACAACTACCACATTTGTTTGTTTCTCAATTGGATTGCACAGGTCATATATCACGTTTAAGGTGGGTAATGTTTTTGAATGCAGTATTGTGGTCTCATTTTATATGATACAAGAGCTTGCCATGTTAACAATGTACACTTATCATATCCACGTTAAGCTTAGAAGGTTGTTGGTGTAACAGGATTTGTTTGACTATATATTCACTGCTGGTGATGAGGTCTGGAAATCAAATGTATGTCATTAATTAGTGACATTGATCCTTATATGATCCCAATTGTGTGTCAGACAAACACATAGGGGTTGTAAGGAACAGAGCAGACATATATGACAGACATCTACACATTCTTCAACGATTTGTACAGTTGTGAGGTATGGTCTACAGTAGTTGCCACTGTGCAATACAGGTGAACAACAATAATGTGTACATGGGTGCAGTGTATGCTAAGGGAAAGGATGTCACTTACTGACAGTACTCTTGCATCCCAGAGATGTATATTGAGATGTATATTGTTAATAACAAGGATTGAGAATGGCTGCAATGCATAATGATGAGGGCTGTGTGTCATGCATGTCACATTTTGGGTAGTGTGAGGTCTGAGTAATAGCTTTGTGCCACATCACCTGTAAGTGTCTGTGTGTATGTCTGTATGCATGGCAGCTAACCATAATGTACAGGTATTAATTTACATTTACTGTTGTCCCCTCACAGGTGGCAATGGGGGTCAGGGTCCCTCCCACTTGGGAACTGATGTCAGTGTCTCCTCAGACTCTGATAATAATGATAGCCATAGTGAGGCACAGGCAGGGTTGTCAGGGGCTGAATCTGTGTCATTGTTTGGCATCCCACTGTTGTCCACCCCATCCCCACACACAGTCACAATGCCCGCACATACCCCATCACCAGTGGCCATAGATGATGGACAGTTGGCTGGTGGTGGCATGAGACAGGTAAGTGTGATGACTATGGCAAATGTGTCTGTAGACACCAGCCATAGCCCGATAACAGGCGAGGTCCCACACAGGCAGAGGGGCAGAGGTGCTCAAAGGGGGACTGCTGCCCATCATGCCCCTGTCACAAGTGCCACAGCAAGTGTCACCAGATGCGTGTTTCAGACCATCATGGAGGCACAGGCACGTAGTGAACACAAGACAACTTCTCAGGGTCGTGAATGCTACCATTCCTGCTATGCTTAACAACCTCCATGATCAGGCTGATGCACAGTGATATTATGCTAAGGTCATGGATAGATGGTTGGGTGAGATGGTGGGAATCCTTGACCATGGAATGTCAATCCTTGAATGTGGAATGTCTGTAGAGCATGTGGTGGGAGTTGTCCGTCGCCCACGTGGATGTAGGACAGCAGCACGAACAGCTGAGGTTCCATGTGGCCATGCAGCTTCTCGCTCCTGTAGTGGCAGTAGCAGCAGCATGACTGCAGGGGGGGGTCACTGTCCATGCCACAATGCAGCAGGCCATGGACACATGGTCCTGTCCGGTCCCAACAAGGACGCAGATCCAGCAGACAATGGTCACCACTGGGGAGTAGTACTGCATCTGGCCTTGTACCTGGTCATGCAAGTGGGTCCCCTGACAGGCCCAGTTCTCATGTCTGTGGCCGGAGTTGGTGAACTGCACATCCTGCCATGTACGGTCCACAGCTGTCCAATATACCATGTGTAGGGAAGCTACATGGCATGACTGTGTGCATCCATACACACACACATCACCATCACAGCCAGGTCAACTCCAGACTTACACACACCATCTCTGCATGGCCCATTTAATGAACAACCCCTAAACACACACATGATGTCAATCAAATGGCCCAGCCTAGGCCTCTGGCAAACCCACACAACACCCTGTGCATACCTATGCCACAACCATGTCATCCATACCATTGACGCAGGGACATGCTAATATGGGTCTGATGCACAGAGTGAATTTAGTACAGTTTAGCAATGTAATGCTGAGTTAAGTATTTTCAGCCAGCATGTTTAATGGTTACACATCAGAGTGTGTAGCTGTCCAGCCATGATACATTATTGTTGTTATTAATGCTGACAGAATTTGGTCTCCATAATGTACTCTGTTTGTCTTGTAGGTGTCTGTGTGTCAGTAGGATGTGGCCCTGCAGACATTATCTACAAAGAGTATGGCAGTGTGGTAACACACTGAGTGTGTCATATCCAGGGTACAGATGTACACAATTAACAGGTCTGTATAACAGTTTTGCATGTGCCATGTAGCTTATAGAGCTGAGGGGTGTATACAGGTAAGTGTATGCTGGTTGACATCAGCAGCTCTTGTACAGTGAAAAATAGTAAGTATAGTGGGTGGAACACACCTCAGATTTGTAAATCCCACACACCCAGAGGGTATTGTGTTGACCCAACACAGAGAGAATACTGCACACACACACACACACACACACACACACACACACACACACACACACACACACACACACACACACACACGCACATGCATGCACACGCACGCACATGCACGCACATGCACACACACACACACACACACACACACACACACACACACACACACACACACACACACACACGCACACACACACACACACACACACACACACATTGTCCAGGACTGAGATCCATAGGATCATGTGTTCATAGGTGTTTACCAGGCTAATGGCAAGCCTAGCCCCATGGGAGTACCCTGGTATCATGCAACCTGACATTTTTTCCCAGTGCATCTATTGACCATTGCTACTTGAGTGATGGCCAAGGTGACAGATAATTTCCCCATCCACTCATCCAGATTTCTTTTGAAGAGGGCCAGTGAGGTGCTTTGACATGTATGTGACATGTATTGCATTACATGTCCACTCGCTGGGTTATGTACCTGTCCCCAGCATGTTCTGTTGATTGTGGTAATGAAGTGAGGTATCCATGGCATATGGTGCATGCAGATCAGAGTTTCACTAGATATGGCATTCCTAACACAGCTAGCTAAACATAGCATTGTCAGTCAAGCATGGATTGCCTGTAAGTAGCCAAGATGTGGCCAAGAATACTTGGATGGTATTTCACTCTGTCCATATAGGACAGTTGTTTGCAGGCTAGAATCCTACTTGAGAGGTATACTTGCAGCCTTCACAGTTGTTGCAGGTGTCTAGTGAGCTACATGGCAAATGGGCCATTGTACCTGCTTCTTGGCCTAATGAGGAGAGAGTAGAAGGAGACTTTGCCTCTTCCTTACTGGATGACACACCCTTACTTATGTGATGTGCCACATAGAAGTTATTTCTGTCCACAGTAGCAATGTGGTAGCCATAAGAGAGGTCACTGTCAGCCTGTGTTCCTAGGCCTGTTATAAGGACTTCTGTGTCCATTGGATTACCAGCAATGTGTTAATTCATGGTAAACACATTGATTCCATACAGGATTGTGACACATTTCTTTCCATTCAGCCTAAGGCAAGTGTTCTGACAACAGTCAGATGTCTCAGTGGGGCCTTTATGCAGGATGTCAACATGATATGGGGATGTACATATAGCACCGACCTTGCAATTGTCTGTGAACATTGTCAGCCAAGGTTCCTTTGTGTTGTTCTGGATGTCAGAGGCATACATGACAAACATGAGGGGACCCATGACCAGACCCTGTGGTACTCCACTCGTGACTGGTTGGCACTCTGACATGGAGTCTGCTACCTTCACACTGTGGGTCCCATGCATGAGCCAGTTTGCAACCCACCAAGTGACATAGTGGTTGAGGCCTAGATGGCTGTGTTTGTCTATGATTCCTGAGTGGGGAATGGTATTACAGGATTAGAAGAACCGCATATCTTGTTTTTGCGTCTGTACTGTTACATAATTATTTCACATGGTGCATGGCTTATAGGGCTGCAGATTGTCCACAGCTACCACTACAGTGGTTGACAACAGTGGACCCTGTACAGTGGACATTTGGATGTGTACTGGGAGCAAAAATTTTGCAAAACACATCCCAATGGATATGGTACACACACACACACCAGCACTGAGATTAGAACATACACACACTCTCACACAAAAGAGAATTGAGATTAGAACACACACATACACATAAACTCACACAAACCAGTATTGAGATTAGAACATACACACATACACTCACACAAACCAATATTGAGATTAGAACATACATGCATACACAAAACAGTATTAAGATTAGAACATACACACATAAACAAACCAGTATTGAGATTAGAACATGCACACATACACAAACCAGTATTGAGATTAGAACATATATGCATACACAAACCAATACTGAGATTAGAACATACACTCACACAAACCAGTATTGAGAACACACACACACACACACACACACACACACACACACACACACACACACACACGCACACACACGCACACATGTATGCACACGAACACACACACACACACACACACACACACACACACACACACACACACACACACACACACACACACACACACAGACACACACAAACCAGTACTGAGATTAGAACTCCTACCTATCTATCTATGTCTTCTATTGTGTTACACAGTTTTCAGACGTGCCATGCAGCTTATATAATTTCACTTACTTCAAACTTACTTTTAAGGTGAATGACATCAACAGGACTACTAAATTAGGGTGAGGGGAAATGTACAGGCTGGTACACAACTCAAAATGGTATAACCCACACAGTATATGATTCTCACACAAAAACATACACACACAGTCACCAGTACTGGGATTAGAACTCCTGCCTATCTAATTATTTCTACTATAGTGTTACACAATTATGTGATGTGCCACGGAGCCTATACAATTTCACCTACTCCAAAGGTACTTCTAAGGTGAATGACATCAACAGGACTACTAAATTAGGGTGAGGGAGGTATAAATGGTGGTACACAACTCAAAATTGTATAGCCCACCCAGACTATGATTCTCACACAAACAGTTGTCAGTACTAGGATTAAAACTCCTTCCTATTTAGTTATTTCTACTATAGTGTCACACAGTTAGATGCACCACAGAGCTTATACAATTTCACCTAGTCCAAAGGTACTTCTAAGGTGAATGACATCAACAGGGCTACTAAATTGGGGTGAAGGGAAGCCTAAAGGATAGTACACAACTCAAAATGGTATAACCCACACAGTATAAGATTGACACACACACACACCCACACACACACCCACACACACACACACACACACACACACACACACACACACACACACACACACACACACTTGCCAGTATTGAGACTAGAACCCCTGCCTGTCTAGTTATTTGTACTATGGTGTTATACAGTTACCACATGCACTACAGTGCTTACTGGAGTAGAATCTGGACAAAGCTGTTGATAACTGCACAGACGAGGTAAAGTGTTACAGGTGGCAGAAAGTCTGACTTCAGTTTTTCCCTTACGTCTTGCTAGTTCTTTCTGTCTTGCACTTCAAGTAGCATAATAGCTTTGCACTTCAACAGGTTATTGTATCAATAAGTGTAGCACACCTGGTAGCCATCAGCAGTACTCGTTCCTCACAGAATTAGCCCCAGTACTTAGTAGTTATGACCGCCCCACCTAGCATGACTGAAGTGCAGTTTTATGTGCTTTTGCCAATTAACCTAGTGCATGTGTCCATTCTGGGGCACTGTTGAAACTACCTCATGTACACAGACAACCACTCCTCTAAACTCCAAACACTCAGACCTGTAAGCGTTACCCCTATATCACCAGTTGTGGAAATATGCACTTTCCAGTGAAGACTGCACTAGCTGGTCAAGAGGATAATGTCAACACCTGTACCACACCATGTGGAACACATAGCTTGACACAACACCCACTATGATAGCCCTGACATACACTGAAAAAAACATATGACAGTAAGGCACTGCATACAGCCTACAGTGATCTGGCCAAGGCTTTTGATACCATTCCTCAGTCAGGAATTATTGCTAAACCCACCAAACTAGGCATCAACCCCTATATCAGTGGGTGGGTTGCAAATTTGTTCACAGAACACACACTGTGACAGTGGCAAAATCCAAGTCAGACTGGCAAACAGTCACATGTGATGTCCCCACAAGGATCAGTACTAGGTAGTGTCCTGTCCAGCATCTACTTCTCAAGAGTCCAGCCCAACACAGAGGAACTCTAGCTGACCAAGTTCACAGAGGACTGCAAGCTGGGAGCTTTCATTAACTCCACATGTGATGCAGACATCCTACAGAAAGGCCTCTCTGAGACCAATGCATGGTGTGGAAACCATGACCAGAAGCTTAACACCACAAAATGCATCATCATCCCCTTTGGTAAAACACTCAGTACCCAGTAAGTGCCACATCTATGGGAGCCCAATGAACACTGTAGGCATTATAAGTGACCTGGGGACACAGGTTGACTGCAACTTATTATTCAACCACCACATTGCCACTGTGGTCAGGAAACCCTTCTATGTGGCACATTGCATTAGCAAGGGTTTTGCATCCAGGAAGACAGGGTAATGATCTCTGTCTACTGTTCACTCATTAGACCGTTCATCAGGTATTCTGGCCCATTTTCCATGTACCTCAGTAGACACCCGAAACAGCTAGAGAGGCCACAGAAACACCTCACAAAGAGGTTCCTAGACATTAAACACATGTCCTACACAAACAGACTCAGAAGACTCCAGCTATTCTCTGTGTCATATCACCTAGTTAGAAGCTATATGTGCTTGACTTACAAAGTCATGTCTGACCCAACTGTTTTAGACATGATACATATAAAGACATCCCAATCCCTCCACACCACACACTGCAGAGACTTCCACCTCACTACCACAATTGCCATAACATGCTGGTGGGTCAGGTCCCTCACCAAGAGACTGCACATGCCCTGGAATACACTTCCCATACATGTCATGCAGAGCACCTAGTGAACCCTGTTTCATAGAAATCTTGATGAGTGGATGGGTAATAGACAGTTCACCCCAAGGATCACTGCAGTGGCTCTACTTGATACAGGCACTGGGAAGTAAGATCGGGTGCCACAATGACAGGGCCCTTCTATGGGCTAGGTTTATAAAGGCCTCTGGGCCATTAACCTACTACACACTTATGAACCTATAAGGGGAATTACATCAGCAGGACTGATAAAGTAGGTCACTGGTTGTTAAAGTTATCAAAATACTTTATCCTACAAAAAGACACACACACACACACACACACACACACACACACACACACACACACACACACACACACACACATGCACTTGCCAGCAGATGTGAGAGTAGAACTCCTATCTAACTAGTTATTTGCACAATAGTGTTACAAAGTTATCGCACACGCCACAGAGCTTATGAGGCTGAGGGCTGACAAAAGGGAATTCTAAGGTGAGTGATATCTGCAGGACTGCTAAAGTGGGAAAGGGGAAGTATACTGGATTTGAATGGACCCACAAGCTTTAACTTGTAAACACACACACACTTACTTTGACATTGGCCATGACTGAGACTAGAACTCCTACCTAGCTAGTTATTTGTACTATAGTGTTACACAGTTATTGCATGGGCCACAGAGCTTATAGGGCTAAGGCTTGATGAAAGGGACTTCTATGGTAACAGACATCTTTAGGACTGCTAATGTAGGGCAACGGGAAGTACACTGGTTTTGGAAGGCCTGTTCAATTCTAGATCCTAGAGACATTTCTCTAAGTGTATGAGCATGCCCAGTGTGACCATCTATAGTACATGTGGGACTCCATTCCAGGAATTGTTGTACTCCAGTCTGGTTTGTTTTATGCTACAGCCATACCTCTCAACCTGCTGGTGCAGGATATCTGGAGATAGCCTATCAAAATGGGGGGACAATGGGCCATACGGTGAAGGTGACTATTTCTCTCAGTAATGTATGGGTTGCTAGGGTTACATGGCTTCTTTTAGCAGAATATGACATATATGCTGTTTGACACTGTCATGTATTGTTTCAGTACCTCATGACATACCTCCTCAGATCATCGCAGTGATTTACCAGAGGAATAAAGGGTGGATGATGCACTCACCAAAATTATGGGCCAAATGCTATGCATTCTTGCACAATCCAGCCTGTTGAGAGGTGTGCCTACAAGCAATTGACTGCTGGAGCTGTGGAAACAGTCCAGCACCTTGATGATATATTACAATGGTTGAATCTCTGTGCATTTCTGTTCTGGCCTGGTCTGATTTCTAGTCCACAGTTGCGTAATATAAGTCAGACAAGATCAGGGTGACAGGCAGACTCCAGATAGATTTATAGGGGATATAATATGGGGGGGTGTCCTAGGTCAGATATGTTTGCCTATAGCTACCATTACTTTGCATAGGGGTCTGCTCAAAGGTTGACTTCACTTGGAGGGTCTTGTGTGTGTCAGACTGTTTGACCAGCCTGGAGGTGTGTGTTTGTCTGACATATGTGTATGACCCACCACATTTTACTTGGCTGGCCACATTTAGGAGTCTCATAGGATAACTTATCAGGGAAGGGTGTGTTACTTCCCATGGTTGTGGGCCAGGGTTTGTGGGTGCAGACATGTCACCATCTTCTAGGGTTAGGACTGCCTGCAAAGAGTGCATTTCCATGTTTAGACGCCTACCCTGCCTGTTGACTGTACAGAGTATCACAGAATGTCAACATTCATGACTCATACATCTTGTTTGTTATGCAAAGAGTGTGGATTTCAAGGAAATGTGTTTTGCAAGTCACTCAGGGTTAAAGTCATATATTACTGACATTTTACATTGCTGTTTCTGACTTCGAATCCATCGGACATTCCATGCTACTACAATCATTCCTTCAACTTTATTACATTACTAGAGCAGTATTTCAAAGGTGTTCTCTTTGGACCTTTCTTAACCCCATAGTCATGGCTTTGGCCAGATCTTTGTCTCTCTGACACTGGCAGGTTTTTTCCTAGCAGTTAGCAGCATTGCCTTTCTTTGCCCTTTTTAGACTGTGTTATGTTGCTGTTGTGGACCCCATGACACTCCCTAACAGGGCACTGTGGGTGAGGCATGGGCATTTGCACCAGGCCTGTAGGCCAGGTGTGACAGATGCAGGCCATCTGTAGCAAGGCAGTGCATTCTGATATGTTCCCAGGCTGTCAGCAGTAGACAACCCTGGTATGGCACCAGTAAGTTGCCTGTTGGTGTTACTAATAATTGCTTTCTGTTTGTGTTGAGGCATCACTCTAGTTGATGGTTGGATGCTGCTTATGGCTAGGGACATGTTACTGAATTTCTATGGGACTATGGGGGGGTGACACATCTGTACACAATACACATTTGAAGAGACTTTTCTGATAGTTGCTTAACATTTTCGACCCATTTAGCATATTGGTGTGCCCTATCTTTCAGACTGCAGGCATAACAGCATTGACCACAGCTCAGATTATACTGGCATAGACATTTCTAGTTTCAGACTTCTTACCTTTCAAAGCCATACTTCCCCTGCCAGACCTGCTGTGAAATAACTGTGTAAAAGTCTGTGGGTGGGAATTTCATGGATGTTGCCATGTGGGGGCCTTTGCCAGGCATTTCTGTATGGTTTTCTACAGCTGATTTGCTGGGTGAGGCTTGGGTTGGGTATGGGACCCCCACTTTGACATCCATGCATGTGACCTATGATCTCCCCAGTTATTTGGCTTACCACATATACTGCAGTAGTATTTGTCAGCTAGGGTGGTACTGCATGGTGTGGGTAGGCCAGTACTGGGAATACACTTCCTGCTGTCCCACAGAGCTGTCAGTGGTCTGCTACTATCCCAGTAAGCCCCCATTCCCTTGAATGCTTGAATCAATACGATAGATATGCTATCAGAACATTCCACTCCATTCAGTAATTTCGTTAAAGAGACTGACTTACTTTGTGCCTGAGGCTGTTGTGAGGATGGTGCTTGAGGGCTGACTATGTCGGATGCACACAGTACACTGCCTATACATGGTAGGGTATAGGTGGTGTGTTGTTTGTACTGTGTGTGCGAGTCAGAGAGAGAGAGAGAGAGAGAGAGAGAGAGAGAGATCAGTCCCTTGATCCTACAGTTTCAGTGTATGTGCTATGCGTTGCCTCTTTGCCAAGGACAGGGCATACTGGGCACTCCTCCGTCTGCCTACAGGGACAGGCTAAGGATGTTTCTCCAAGACCCTCTGTGCATGTGATGACCTTGGCAAAGGTGGGGAGCTGTGTGGCCCTTCCCTATTTTGTTCCTGCTGCAGCTGTTTTCACAGGATCAAATTGTGTAGCATGGCACATACTATGAACATGTGTGCGAATGTGGCTGGAGAGTACTGCAAGGCTCCACTGGATTTGTCAAGGCAGCGGAACCATGACTTGAGCATACCAAACACATGCTCTATAATGATCCTCATTTGTGCATGTGCCTCATTATGGCATTCTTGTGTGAGTCTGTGTGCATTTCTGATAGGTGTCATCATCCATGGCTCCAGTGAGTAGCCAGCATCCCCCACCAAATGGCCATATGGAATGTCCCCATTGACAAATAACCAATACAGCTGTGACAAATGCCAGATGTGGGAGTCATGATAGCTTCCAGTGCTGCCTGCACACACATTTAGGATAATGCCCTGGGCATCACACACAACCTGGCAGTTGACGAAGTGGAACCCTCTTGCAGTTTAGGTAGACCCTACCCTGGTCACCGGGTGGTGCTTTGATGTGGATCTGTGTGCAGTCTATGGCACCCAGTACCTCCGGGTATTCTGATACATGTTGGAAGAGATGCATATTGCTGGTCCTCTCCACATGGGCGTTGGGGAAGTAAATGTCCTCAGCAGGATGCAGTCGCATGGCAACCAGGAACTGGTGGAGTATCCTGGATGCAGATGCCTGTGAGACCCCCATGTTATCCCCAGTTGGTCTTTGGAAAGTACCTGTAGCCAGTATTATTAATGCTACATATACCTTGGTATCCACTGGGATGGGTTCTTGTCTATTGGTTCTGGGTCTAAGGTGAGGCCAGCACAGCTCAACAAGTTGCTGAAGTATGTCCCTGTCCACCTGTTGTGCTCTACTATCTCCAGATCATGTAGCCCCTGGTAACCTTCCCTGGCTCTGAACACTCTTCTCTCCTCCTTGGTCTGAGTTGGTTGTCAGCATTATCCTTCTCACCACCCTCAGTATCTAGCACATACCGATAGATGAAAGCAACAGCAGCCCCTAACATGTTTTGTTAGTTTTGTCAGTTTAAAATTCCCCCGAATGTATACACCAGTGGTGTAGAGTTTGTGGGAAAAAAACAGACTGAATGGTGTTTGCATAGTTTATAGTAGTGTGCTGTGAATGGCTGATTCAGATACATTCCACCTGCCAGCTATGCTTGTTCTTCTTGATCACCTTCCTTCTGCAGTTTCCATTTCCCATTTCCTACCCATTTAAGCCCTGATGGGTGCCACACATTCCCGGTGCTTAATTGTAAACAGTTCTGCTATCCCCTGTGTTGTTTTTTTACTTTTTTTTTTTTTTTTAGGCACAGTGCACACCATTTAGCTAAAGTAAGCACTTTTAAGCAGAACTGGCCCTCCCTGGATGCGAATACGGTCTGCATTTCATGGACTTCAGGGAAGTACAGCCTTAGACACACACCCTTCCTTAGCTATGCTTAGCTAAGGGCAAACACGGGCCGCTGAGCTTCAATGTGCTTACAGCAAGCATGACACACCCCCTTTTCATAGCTGCATCTCCTGTCTACACCATGGTGTTAGAGCACCTACATGGTTAGGTGCAGTCTGACACTTAGAAGGAATGTGCGATTCTGTATAAATCCCCTCATTTGCATACACCACTGCCTTACTCCTGAGTTACTACACTTACACTGAGCCTTTCCCCTTAGCATCCACTATTCCCTGGTATTGTTTTCATTCTGCATGCCACTGACTATACTGAGAAAATGCAGATTTCTGTAAAATTTTATCCCCCCCCCCTTTTTTTTTTTATTTTCGGCACAATCCCATTTGCGCGCCACTGCCCTATGCTTCAATGTCCTAGATCGGCCAAAAAAAAAAGTTTTATTTTAAAAAATGTAAACTATTTTTCATGCCAATGGTCATATATTTGGCCATTGGCATGCCTAATAAATGGAATACATGCTTTATTTGAGGCTGTCATGCCTCCGTTTTCTTATTTGCAGAAATTTATTCAGCTAGTAACTGAATACATTTCTGCAGGTTACACTATTCCTGCATGAACACCTGCCTGCTTGCTGAATCACTAATTCACCTCATTTGCATGGTTTTCACCAGCAAATAAGGTAATTAGCATAAGGCAGTGGTGTTCATGCAAGAATAGTGTAGGAGCGCTCGTGCATGTCCCAGGACTCTATACTGACTCGATCGACGGACATATTGCATGCAGCAGCTCCGGCACTATTCGTGCATGTCGTGCAGGTCTTAATGAATCCTGAGGATACTTTCCTCTCAACAGTGCTATACAATCGGCAACAATTGTCTTTTTGCAATTCTATATTGTAGTGTATTTCATTTTTGTGTATCTTTTTATCTTGTGAAATCACTGTCGTTGTATATTAGCCCTCTTACTCTGTTATTGTTTCTGACCTTTACTGCATTTTATAAATAAATATATCTTATGAGTAATGAGTGTGTGTGTATGTATACGTTATAAGAGTGTTCTTTATGTAAGATGTCTGCATTCACTGGCAGCCTATTGATTTTACTTTAGTTTTCTAACTACACTCCCTACATAATCTACATACTTTAGTACACAATGTACTGCAAAAGCTGATTTGGCAACAATGCTTATTGCAACTGCTTACTGCTATAACAATGTGCTTTCCTTTTCTGCATTGTAGAGCACTGTCGACTATACAAAACAATCTTCTAGTATCCCATTTCATATCTGTATTTAATATACTGAATTATATGAATTAGCATCATTTTTATATTTCTTTAATAATTCAATAACAAGAAGGCTGTAAGATATTGCCTGGCATTATATACAAGTCTGAAGATACACACAAAAAATGTTTATATTGCTATATCTAGTTTGAATGTTTTTTCATACATTTAATTTTCTGAAAATTTACAGAAAATTTAATTTTTATGATACTTAAGACAAAGTATAAAACTGAGATGAATATTTTACGTTATTGCAAAGCTAAGATTATGTGGAACGATACTGCTGATTTTAGCTCAATGTTATTTATGATGAACTATCAAACAAAATTCAAAATCTGAAATGCATTAAAATATAACCACTGTAAAGCTGTTGTTGTGCTGACCAAGTTTGTTCTTATTAGTTTTTATGATATTTATGCTGAAACAGCAGTTCAAAATGTGAAATATATTTAAATACCATTGTAAAGCTGAGGCTATGTTGAACTTCACTTTTTTTTTTTTTTTTTTTTTTACTTTTTAGTAGCTTATATGTTTCGTAAGGTATCATAGAATTGTTGGGATATATTTTTAGAACTTGCTGTATTTATAAAACTAATAGGTATGCATGAGGCAGGAGCACTAGCTATCCAAAGATAATAGGTATTTGAGTTTTGATGCTTTCGAGGACATATCATTTTGAATCAGCACTGTCTTTTCCCATCAAACTGAACTTGGTTTGAATGTATTCTATGATATCTGGTTCACAACAAAAATAACACATTTCTTCTAGTATAATGGGATTGGTGCATTTTGGGCCTAGAATGGGACATGACTAAACGCTAGAGTATGTGTGACAGTGACTAGGAAATGGATAGTTAGGGTACTACCTCTTAACAGAGACCAGAAAATATTGGATATTTGCTTTTGTAAGCAGAATCGACACCTATATAAGTCTTTATCACTTCTCAATGAGGTTTAAAAGATGGCAAACAAGCGGTTTCACTTCTTCTCAAAAGGGACTATAAAGTATTGGATTTTTGCTTTTGAAAGCAGAATCAGCACTGATGTAAGTGTTTACTACTTCAGAATGAGGTTTAAAAGATAGTAAACAAGCTGTTCCCTGTAGTCCAGGGTTTGGTTCCATAAGCTTACATTTGCCTACTGTATGACTCTGAGCAAGTTATTTAGTTAGACAATGTTCTCAGGTCACCCTTGAAAAGGCATCCTTGTGCCTAGTGGGCTTCCTTAACAAATAAAAATATGGCACATCAATTTAATGTTACATCTTTCCAAAAGGATGTTATCTCAAAAGTGCAGCTAATAGACATACAAATGGGATCTGAGTAAAACATATAGTCTTCTGGTATGCAGAGTGTTTTTTTCAGTCTGCATAGCCTTGTGTGATGTAGTTCTGCAATATCAGAAAAGGCTTAAATCATTACATATTTTAGTATTTGGCTACTTTATAGAAGTAGGGGGAATAAGAAGATAATCTTCTACACTTTGATAGAAAATTGAAAAGGATAATGGATATAACATAACATGGGGCATTTTGCATATTTATGGTTACAGCAAATGTATATGTTTATTTAAACTAAAATATGATGTGCTGTAGCATTAGTCCAGTCTTAGATGGACCCTAATATGCATATAAGGCTTGTTACACAAATCAATCCTTCGTATTTTATATATTACTGTTGTGATGCTGAGATCATAATCCTTGCTTGCCTGTGATATGAGGGGGCAGGTAAACTTAGTCTAACATTTTCATGCAGAATTATTTTTCTTCATGCAATTTTTAGCAAAAAAGTTGCAATTCTTGAAGCAGATCAGATCTCAAACAAATTAATACATACTAACAGTTTTCATAAATGGTGGGGTTTGCTGCCAAGATTTTCCTTAGTCAAGGGCAAATTTATTTTCCAGAAAATTAACATTTATTGAATGTACTGAAATCAACTGTATACCTAATGTTGATAGATTAACTTTATTCAAAAGATTTTCGCAAACACAGTTCTGAAAAATGAGTTCCGAAAGAGACGTAAGCTTCAAAAAGAATGTAAAATTCTGAAGCACACACTGTTTTGTGATCCTGAGTATATCTAAAAAGAAATCTGGCAACAGATGAAGTACTCAGATGTTGGGTACTTAGTGCTTACTTTTTATAAGACACAGCAACTACAAAAGGTGAGACACAGAGAAAGAGAGAAATACAGAGAGACATTAATGCATGGAGAACGAAAGAGAGTGAGACAAAAGAAAGACAAGACACAGAGAAGCACAAGTGCATTCAAATAAACAAATATGCATGCACACACACACACACACACAAAAATATATCATTTTTTTCTATCTATATCTATATATATATATATATATATATATATATATATATATATATATATAGATAGATAGATATCTATAGATCTATTGATATCATTTAGATATTTCAGCATCAGAAATGCATACATGTACATGTGCACATGCACACATGAATATGCAACATGTTTATTCACCTACACACATTCAGGCATCTATAGGTTCACAGATGTGTGTGCAAACATAGGCACACAGATTCAAATAGATGCATGCATATGTGCACACCTGCAAAAGTTAGATGAAGAAGACGTCATTGGTTTAAATCATTACCAATTATTTGCCAAGAAAGACTAGAAAAATCCTGCATAGTCCTTAAAAGACATTGAGGGACAGACTGACTGAAGGAAGTTGATAATATAATCCTTATTTTTTTACTTCATCTCAGCCCCAGGAGCTTGAAGCATGTCAGAGATCCAGAATCAAAGAACATTTTAAGTGCCACTTCACTCTACAAACAGTCCATTATTGGAATAGCATTTAAGTCAGCATTAAATGAAAGGCTTTGAGGCTATTCAAAATGCAATTAGATGTGGCTGCCCCGTGGGACATGTGGTCGACTAAAAAGGGATAAAGCTTAATAGACTGAATGACGTTTTCTTAACTCTCTGTATTTATGGAACACACAATAGTACAGGTGTTAGGACATATTATATTCATAATCTGTAAGACCAAAAGAGAGAGGGGAAAAAAGGATAAATCATGTACCGTTTCAAAATTCCTTTTTGAAATCTGATGTTGTACTTACTACAGAGCTTAAAATATGTGCAGGGTATAATGTCTCTGGGGTTCATATTACATTTGGAGAATGGAAAACTCTAAATTAGAAGGTTAAAAATTAAACCCATGGTCCACTTTTTATGTCTAGGCATATTAAATAATATGAATCTTAAAAAAATCCTTTAAGACAGTGCTCTCTTTCAGATAACTACAGTGATATGGCGAACAATTATACATTGCTTGTGAAGATGTTATTGAATATAGCATACACATTTGCTGCCATTGTCAGAAGATATTAGTTTCATAGAATTTAAATGTGATAAAACCAGTCTGATGGAAATAATTTAAGAAATGCATCTGTTACAAAGGGCTGATGAAAGACGTTTCATTGTTTTCTTCCATATATATATATATATATATATATATATATATATATATATAGACACACACACACACACACACACACACACACACACACACACACACACACACACACACACACACATGCATGTGAAGGTGATACAAGAACTTATGGCCTTCAGTCCCCACATGGAGTCATTTGCTTGAGAACTATGAGCAAAAATATGTTATTTTAAAAAGAATATTGGATTCTAATACAATTCCATTATTCTAAAGGTTCCAAAGGATAAATTAGAAAAGGCAAAAAAAAAAAAAAAACTACTGTTAAAAATGAAAGAAAGAAAGAAAGAAAGAAAGAAAGAAAGAAAGAAACTGATCAGATGGAGTTCAGGATATATACATCAGATTTTACTGGTGTATACTATGTTATAAATAACTTTTGCTCATGGATAGTGTGATGCCTTATGAGAGATTCCAGCACTTTAAATGTATACTATGACAATCACATGTATTTAATCAGAATACGATTTTCTGAGTATTTGCTATACATAAGAGGTGGCCTGATTATTGCAATAATGCATTGCATATTGCATTCTCTAAGGAAAACATGAGAAGACAATTTTAGTAATAAGATCATATTTTAACTGCATGTTTTAAAATAATTGAAAAGTGCTATTTTTGTTATTGGAACAAAATATCCCATAAAGGTTAAGAAATAGTACTGGAGGTGAAAAAATCTTTAGAGTACTCCAAGCAGGCAGACTCATTGGTGATTAAACTGAAGGAAGGGTCCAATACTTGCAGAAGTTTTCAGGTTTCAAGATTATGGGTGATAGAAAGAAGTTAATATGCATCTTATTATAAATGGCAAACTGATATAAAAATAGCATATAAATACATGAGGTCAGATAGGTTGTCATAACAGATGGCAGTTGTGATATAATAGCTTGCAGTGGTATCACTGGGGGAGTGCATATTAACATCTCTCTCAACAGGATGATAGTACAAACTGGAACACAGCAAAAACATTCTGAACATACACTTTTTTAATACAAAAATGACATTTGAAGCTGTGAAATCATAAGCAAAATGTTAGCATAATGAAAACAGAACAGTTTACAAGAAGAGGTTAGTACACGGCCTTGGCACTGTTTGCTAAAATATTAAAATGATGAATAATAGCTGTAACAGCTGGTGAACATACATATTGTGCAGTTTATAATAGCCACCTATTAAGGACTGACATTCCTGCATTGTTTTAAAAATTGTTTCCAAGTACACTGCTTTGATGGTGTTGTGGACTGTACTACACATAAATACCTGTTTTGTAATGCTTGTTTCAGATAGTTGGATCTGTTTGATGCTAGATAGGTGAAATGTGCTTAACTGTTGTGATTATTTTGAGCTTTATGTGAGGGACTACAAGCCATTTTAGATCAGCACTGAGTTTCCAAGGCTCCATCTATAAAATACAGCAAAGTGGCACAAGCACAGAACACATGTTATCACAGCTGGTGATGCCTGCTCAGTCATACAGAAGGCTACCATTTTTATCCACCAGGGAACCGTTGAGCCACATCCTGTTTAGCATTAATTTCTTTGACCTTAAAACTGGTAAAAGTGATCTTTGGCTAATCAGATATGCTGATGACTGCAAGCTGGGTGTAGTTGTCAATTCAATCCAAAATATCTATACCTTTCGAAATGAATTAACACAAATCAACACCTGGTACACTGAAAAAGGTCTTAAACTAAATGTAAAGAAATCCAGTGTCAACTCCATCAGGAGCAAACTGCTTCAACCTGCTGCATCAGTAACACCCACTACCAAGCAATTCAGTGATTAGAAACCTAGGCACATGGGGTTGGTATCTCTCATGCCTTTAATTATCACGAGGTGACTGCAGTTAGGAAATCCTTCTGTAGCGCACAATTAACTGCCAAAAGCTTCCTTGTCAAACAGTGGACATAAATACAATGACCCTATAGCAAATATCTTACAAGGTACATAAAAAGCTGGAAAAAGCACAGAAGTTCCTAATAAAAACAATGTCTGACCTCATAAATCTTAGCTGTCAGGAGAAAATGGAATCCTTGTTCCTGTACTCAGTGTGATATGCACTCCTGTGGGTAGATCTGTGCCTTTCTTACCGTACCCTCTGAGATTCTCCTATCCTTGATCTTTTTCTTGCTAAGTCAAATAGTACAGCCAATGCTAGAACAAGAGATCTCACTCTAAATCAGAAAATAAATAAAACTAGATTGATGCATAGGGTCATCAACCAGAACCACGTGCTGCACTAGAACAGACTCCCACCCCAGGAAAAGCAATATGATTCCCTGTCATCTTTCAAATGTAGCTTGAACAACTTAATGGGTACCATTAAATTTAATCCTGAACTTATAGGCCTTGTCCTCCTTGAAGGGAGTGGTGGATCCTGTGGTTGGTTATTGTCAAGGCACACAAATGACCCCTGGTCAAATTGCCGTTTATATCCCCTAATCATCTGTCCCTATTATTTCAAAGTAATAATACAAGGCAGGTGCAACATATTCTTTGTCACCTTTTACTATCTCACCTGTAGTCTCACTTGTTCTCATTATCAGCTTCCTACAGATGTTGTTTTTAAGTTAATAAGGCTCACATCTATGTCTGCTAAATCAGAATTATTCCACTGACTTGTTTGCTTCATATTGGAAGGTTCAGCTTCATCCTCCATGCACTTTAATATAGATTGTCTGCACCAGTGTTTCCCAGAAAACCGTAGATTTAAACAGAAATTGTCTTCATTTTTATTGTTTTCCTTACAGCCTTGAGTTTGTGTTACTAAAATCCCCTTTACTTGAGGTGTCTAGTTTATACTGAAAGAAATGAGCTTATTGCAACCATATTGTTTCTTCCGCTTTTGCTACACTAGTAAATTCTTTCTTTCTAGATATACTTTCTTTTTCAATATATGCCTGCTGCACATAATTCCCCATATTTAAGGGTTTCTGATTCAGTTTAACAGGAAGTTTAGAATTCTGCACAGACTGTGTGTTTTTAAATCCTCCTTACATTTCTTTGGATTGCACAATTTAGTAAGAGCGCCCTTCTCTTGAGTTCCCCAGATCAATTGTGTTCCATGCTTTGCAATACTTTTAGGTTCTACTGATATATTACGTAACTTTTTTTTCCTTCACCTTGCTCTTTTCCTGCAGGCTGCTCTGCCACAGGACATACATCTACCAGTTTTACTTCCGTATCTGAAATACCTGGAGCACCTTCTGTGTGGAGTCTGCATGTCCTCCCCGCGGTCGAGTGACGTTCAAAAGACATGCGTAGAATGGGTGTGCCTTTGCTGAGGATTGTACGTCGAGCTGGCACCTCGGCACCCATAAAAAAATCTACTGCCAATAATTAGCAGACCGGAGTTCCACTGTGGTGACCCTCTAACCGGAAAAAGCCAAAAGAAGAACAACAGCATCTGAAATACCCCTTAACTGACAGTCTTCTTTCAGGACTGCACTTTCATTGTTTCTAAGCTTTTAAGCAAGCATCTTCTTTGTGCTTAACACAGTTGTTTCCATTGTGTTATCTTCAGTACTAATACTGACAACTCTATCTTAATACCTAGATTGTTCTGTTATAATCTCATTTCTAGATTCAGATAATCCATTGGGTTGTACTTATAATCTAGTCATGACCACAGGATACATCAGTCAGCAGTTGTTAATTAAACTCCTTTTCCTTTGTTTTTATCTGACATTTGTAAGTGTCTGTCAGTGCTACCTTACCCATTGCAATGGGTATTTCTTTCTTAGCATGCACTGCACTTGCATACCCATTCCTAGATGTAACACTGGTCCCTTTGATGATGCAAATTCTGAGTACATTGCCTTTTTTACTCAGTTATTGGCACATTGTGCTTCAAATGCAAAATTGACTTGTTACTACTACTGAATTAGCTTTGCAGTGCTCCACACATTACATTGATCCTGCTGTAGTTGAAATTCACTTTGAAACATTATACCGAAAATTATTTAGTCAAATGCTGAAAAGTGTTTGAGTAACTGCAAGGTGATGGTTGTCATCAGTTTAGGTTGACGGATGTGTTCCATTCACTTACATTGACTTTTGTGTGCACTATGTATTTTTTCCAATATTGCAATCAGGTGGGTAAGTGAATGCCTCCTTTTAGTTACTGTTGTACAATCTTAGCATCGATAATATAAGTAAAAGGATATATGAGGGATGGAGGTGCCCCCCCCCCCCCGAGAAACAATGTTTTGAATTTTTTTCTTCATTACTCTTGTCATTTATATTATACTGAGCTTATTATGCAGTTTGGTACAATGTGATTCACTGATTTTAACACTAAACAATTGTCCTTTTCTAACACATATGTTATCTCTCTATATTAAAAATGTGTATTGTAGTATAATGCTTACTAGATTTGAAGAGCATTGCATCTGGCTGAATATATGATAACCTTCAAAACATTCACATCTTTAGTCTTTCTGAGCAAAAGCACCTTTAGGCCAGAGTATTTTTTCTTTACATTAGTAAATTAAGAAGTAAATAAACAGAATATGCTCCTTACACTAACACTATGGAACCACACTGCTGTCACAGATGGCAAATAATTCCTTTAATACCACAATTTTCAGTGAAAACAGCACACAGTCAAAATGGTTTCTTAGCAATCATATAGCCTAATTATTGGAATACGTGATGAAAGGCTCCTGTTTCTTTTTAGAGGAAAGATTTGACTGTATGCTACAAGACTGCTGTAGTTTCAAGCTATTTATCAGTAATCTAATGAATCATTTATCAACTTTCACATAATGTAGATCGCAGAAAAATATACACCACAATTACACAATTACTGATTTCCATGACAACAATGCTAAAATTACTGGAGAATACATGTGGCTGGTCAAACTTGACATTTACAGACTGGAAAATGTAAAAACAAAGGAGGACATAAAATATGACATTTGTTTTTCAGAGACTGATAGACTGAAATATAAGTTTAAGGAAATATAACAAGTTTTGGTAATATCTGACAGTCAGAAATGTCTGAATCCAATATTTCATCTGCAAATCATTGTATGTTTTTCACTTTTAATTCAGGCTACTTCAGGCACCATTTACCTGACAAAGCCAAGGATAATAGGAAATCTGGTTGCTGCTTCATCTGGCAGCCTAAACAACCCCTATTGAAGTTTTATTTTACAACCTCAAAACGGCAAGAGCACAAGTAATATGGTATACGTACTTTATTCTGGATGGGAGCATATACATAAGTGTTGGTTGCTTTAAAAATATCTCAGCCAAGGCAAAATATTTTTTTTTTCTTTACAGAAATCTGAACTCCACGCAAGCACTGCATATTAATAAAGTTCTGAGTCCAAAACTGTGAAAGCCAGCTACTTTTTTTAAAATAAAAACAAATATGTGAAAGAAACTGGGAAGGCTGCAGCCTAGTAGTTCAGTACCATTAACCACCCCTGGTCAATAGTCAACTTTGTTCAAACTTAGCCATACACAACAAAGACAGCTCATAGTAGTGTTGTACATAGAAGAAGTGGCAACATATTATGCCATACTTGAAAAGTATAGCTACGTGAGGTACTCAGGATATCATTAGAACTTTGAATCATCTAGATTTATGTTAATATATTATTTCCCATTTTGTAAAATGTTAGCTAATGAAGTCTGATTAATTCACAATTGCAAAGCTGTCAGCCATCCCATTATATATGCCTCCCACCACCACCACCAGAAATTCTGTAACAAAATGCTTGTATTCCCAAAATACATGTTCTAATTCAGTTATATTATGGACCCCAAAACAAAAGAAACACATCACTACCACTAATAACTGTACTAAAAAGTTGTCAGCTATGTGATGTAATCTCTAATAAAAACTGCTAGCAAATGAATAACAAATAAAACACAAAAATATAAACCTGTAAGCATACCTGTGCCCATTTTTAGCAATGCACATCAATCAAAAATGACAACGGAACTGTAAGAGCACACCAATAATAAATGAAACATTTTAACAGCATCAGTAGGAGTAAAATGCCAGAATGTTTGCGTTAATTTCCAACAAAAATGTAACAACATGGAATAAGGAAAAATTAACCCATACATTTATGTGTGTTTATGAAAGTACATGACAAAATAAAATCAATGGATCGTGAGGTACTGTAGATAGACAGATAGGCATATATAATTAGCATCAATAGCAAAAAGGGGGAAAGGCTGGTATCATACAATTTGGGGATCTACTGTTATAGCAAGTACCTTGGTTGACTGTATTATTCTCTTCATCCTAGACATCAATCATTGTATTCCATACTTTTAGTGGATAAGAAAGCAATGCATCAAAATGAGTTATCACATGGAATATGGAAGAAATGCAAAAAAAAAAAAATATTCAGTACAGATGAAGCAAATCCTGCCCTAACTCTTCTGTACAGATGAAGCAAATCCTGCCCTAACTCTATGCTAGCAAATGAACAAGCAGTGTTTGTTAAGGATTTAGGCAGAAGTGTAAGTTACAGCCCCACCTATATCTTAAGATGATCCATTACTAAAGAAACAGCTTGTCTTGGAATCTGCATTAGCAGAAAGATGCGGAACAGCTCCATTCATTCCCTGCTCTGTAACATTATCACTGCCTGATAATATTTCAATTTAACAGAAAATAATTACCCTGTCCTTTTTTTCCTCTGAAACTATGTAAGTATCACACTAATAGTACTGCCTGCCAGTGCACCCAGTTATCAGAAATAACTAAACTTTCCATTCTTTAGTTGTACAGAGGTACAATGTCTGACATAACTCTTCCCAAGAAATACATTATAATAATGCTGTATAAAGAAATTCATTTTACATTTCCCCCTTAATATTCAAGAATTGGTTGTTAAAATGAACAGGCTGGACATTTCCTTCATTTGATCATTTTTATCCTCAGACCCTTAGACCAACACTGAGAAATAACTCAGACAGGCAGGAGTTATAGGAAAAAACATTAAGTTAGAAGTTCACTTTCTGACTTTATTGCTGTAATTTACTCCATATGTCTAAGCATGCTATGAGCTCATAGAAAATTACATTTGAATTCATACCGTATATACCACCAAGCTGTAAATGTCATGAAAATTATATCAATACATTTTAACATGTGGTAGGCATATGTAAATTATAATTTTTATGTCTCAACATGCTATGGGCTCAAATAATCATCAATTCATTTATCCTAATATTTACTGTTTTGATATCAAAGACCTACGCATGGAGTATAGTAATATCAACATTATAAAAACTACAGCTAGAACCATAAAAAAATTAAAAGCCCCCCACAACATGATAGCAGATTGGTTAACCATATCCATTATGAGCTGTTAGCCTCTTTTGCATGTAAAATGTCTTCAGACTGTTGAATTATATTCACATGGTCTCTGATCTCATTTTCTTTAATGTTTATTGATAGCAACATGTTTCTAATTTTATTTCCGTTTATTTCCTCCAACTTAAGTGTCTTTGTTCTGCAACTAGCTAAATTTTTTCCAACAACTTTCTCCTCTTGCGTCCACTAGACATATTTTATTATATAAAGTAAACTCCACTCCTGAACAGAAACTAAGAACCAAGCCAACAGAGATGAAAAAACAGTGAAAAATGATTTATTCCAACACCATCAGTTTCAGGTAAGCACTTTCATCCATTAGGAAATCATCAGAACTAATGAAATAACCCAATCAAAAATTTAAATAGCAATAAAATGAGTCACATGATTCAATAATACAATTTTAAATTTAAAAAGGTACAAGCATAATAAGAAATGTATGTAAAAACATATGTATATATATATATATATATATATATATATATATATATATATATATTTATTTATGTATGTACATTTTTTGTGTTATTAAAATATTTAAATACTGAAAAAATTTACATTCCAAACTTTTGAGATGCAAAATAGGGGAAATGGATCAAGTGTCATTCAACTCAGGCTCCACAAGGGAATTAAGCCTAGATTGCCATTTTAACTCCCTACCTAACAGATGTTCTTCAACAAATCTCCCCCTATCATTTTTCTTAAGTTGTTTGATTTCAAAATAACCAAAACTATGACCAGGGAATTTTTCAATGTGTTTATACAATGCATTAGTATCTTTCTTGTTAGAAATTTCCCTTTCATGTTCATCAATCTTGTCTCTGACACGTCTAATAGCTTTACCAATGTAATAAGCCGAACAATGTGAACAACAAGCAGCATAGATAGCTCATTTAGTATTGCAATTATATTTTTCCATGACCAAAATTTTTTGTCCATTCAAGAAAAGCTGTTGTCCAACCAAAATACTCGGGCATATTTTGCAACATCCACACTTAACCATGTTGGTGTCCTCTGTCTATCCCAGTTGAACTGTCTAAGAAAATCTCACTGTACAGATATGTATCCCATCTCTAATAGGTTCATAGATTTATAGAAGGTTACTAAGCTAATGGCACTAGAGATCTTACAAGCCTAGCCATAGTTATCTTGAGTTGCAACAATTGTTGTTGATTAGGTGACTGAAGTTCTCAGAGGTAAGGGTCTATGGTAGCTAATAATGACTTCCTCTGTCCAGGGGCACAATCCCAAGAGTGAATCTGCCGTCACCCGTCCATTGATCTAGGTTACATTTGAAGATGGTCAGGGAGGCGCTCTGTTTCATGTGAATTTGAAGCTTGTTCAAAGAAGTAGCAGTCTCTGGCAGATATATCTATCTCTCCAGCGTGACCTGTTCATCTTAAAGGCTAAGTTAAGATCCCTGGAGTGAGTGACCCTCATGCAGTTTGATTTACAAATGTGTAGCATTTTCTTCAGGGCCAGGTCAAAGACTGCCCTGTAAGCAATGCACAGGTCACTCCCTAGCTACCTGTAGGAGATAGAATATAGTGACAGGGCTTTCAATCTTTCTGAATAAGACTTGTTTTGTGTAACCTGTAATTTCTTGGTGAGAAACCTCTGGTATCTCCAATTCCTCTTGATGTTTGGTGAACTACATGCAAAAGGGACCATTATACTCAACTATTGGATTGATGAGGGATAAGTATAATGGAATTATAACATCCTTAGACCTAGATGACATGCCTTTACTTATAAGATGTACCACACAGAAGGATTTCCTGACCACTGTGGATACATGGCAGTCAAAGTTCGGGTTGCTATCAACCTGAGTACTCAGATCACATACCATTAGGTCTACAATTAGGGGTGTGCTGTCTATAATGAAATTAGCAGAGATGTCAGCTTTTCCAAAGGGAATAATAATAATTGTTTTTGGCATTTAGCTTTAATCCATGGCTTTGGCACCAACCATTTGTCTGCATTAACCCTGTCTGCAGTATATTAACATCACTGGGGAACTCAATGTCTGCTCCCAATTTGCAATTATCAGTGAACTTGGTCAGCCATGGCTATCCAAGTTTGCCTGGACATCTGAAAAATAAATTCTGAACAATAAATGGCACAGTGCAAAACCCTGTGCTACACTACTGGTGACTGGTCTTTTGCTAGAGGCAAAGTAACCCACTTTTACAGCATGTGTCCTGTCAGTAAGCCAGCTGGCTACCCATCTGGTAATGTAGTAGTCAATTCCCATTTGGGAGAGTTTCTCTATAATACCTGAGTAAGGTATTGTGTCAAATGCCTTCGCTAGGTCATGATAGGTGGTATGCACTGTATTTTCCTTGCCCAAGACCTTGGTGACTTTCTCAAAGAAGTCAACCATGTTTAACAGGCATGATCTACTTTTAAAAAATCCTAACTGGGTTGGGTCTAGAGCTTGAAGATTACCTATGCCCTCGTTAATATGTTCCATAATGATTCTTTCCATGGCCTTGCAGATGAGGCTAGTCAGACTTATGAGCCTATAATTTCTAGGGTCAGCTGATGGTCCCCCTTTGTGCAGAGAGATTACTTTTACTGTCCTCCATTCCGTCAGAGTCAGTTCATGAGTTTACGAGCTATGGTTAAACAAGGATCCAACTGGGTCTGCTAGGTCATGTTTTAAGTTGTTTAAAAGGCAACCTGAGATGTTGTCTTTTGCCATTGATGCCATGTTTTTGGCTTTGGAGTCTGTTGGGATGGCCTGCTCTGGAGATAATAGGCTGAGGAATTGTAGCAGGTATACTTTGGGAGATGACTGAAGGGGACACGGGAGTGAAGTTTGCTAAAAATCTGTCTGCTAGCAGGTTGGCTATTACTTCCAGTTGAGTATGGGTGGTGCCTTACCTCCAGTTGAGCATGGGTGGTGATATCCACAACCACTTCAATGCATAGCTGGGTATTCACTTTTAGATTTTGGATGTCGATAATAATGCTGTGTGATTATCCTTAGCTGGAGAGGCTATTTTTGGTTCATAATTGGCTTTGGAGGACTTGACAGGATCTCTAATTTGTTTGCTTAAGCTAGAGAAGGATTTCTTCTTCTGCTGAGCCAGCTCCCTCTTGTTCTTGGACATTAGTTTCTATTTTTTGTTGCATAGCCTGTTTATACAAGGGGTCCACCAGGCTGGCTTGTTTTTTTCAGCAAGACCTAGTTTTATTCTAGTCAGGCACAGCAGTTTTACTCCAAATCTTTTGGGTTTCTAATACCATTATGGGAATGGACCTCATTCCTAAGTCAAAGTACAATTAAAGTTCATGAAATTAGTATTGTTTCACTCTTTGATGTCAGCCAAAAGTGCTCTTCTACAGCTACAGCTACAGCTGATTCTGTACAACTGTTTAAATGGTAATACAGTGCATTGCTGTACACCTCTGCATAGGAGTCCATGTTATCTGCATTCAAGGGGGCTTTGAAACTTCTCATACCATCGTTTCGTAAAAGGTAATTTGTCTCTGAAAAATTCTTAAGTGTTTTTGAGCTTGATGGGGATCTATTCTTATAATTACATCGAACCAAGGAGGACATCAGATGGGGGGGGTGAAATACTCTCATATGTTACTGACTACTATGTCCAGTACATTTGAGCCTGCCTAGCTGTTCCAGAGCATTTGCATTCATAGATTCATAGGTAGGCACTAGGCTACCTTGCCAACAAGGTTCCCTTGCTTTTGCCACCCAAGAAAGTTATTTTCCCATGCCCGTGTCAAGCAGAGCCACAGAAGCGATCCACAGCAAGAATTTCCTATTCCCCATCCACTCATCAAGATTTTTGAAGAGTGCTAATGAGGAACTCTGCTTGACATAGATGGTAGCTTGTTCCAGCATATGGGAAGTCTCTGGGAGAGGAATCTATCCCTCCAGCATGTTCTGTTTATTGTGGTGACAAGGTTTAGGTCCCAAGAGCATGTAGCTCGGAGGGATTGGGATTTCTTTAGGTGTAGCATGTCTAACAGCTCTGGGTTTGACATAGCTTTGTATGTTAGGCAGAGATCACCTTGGAATAGGCGATATGCTATGGGGTAAAGCTGGAGTTTTTTGAGATGGTCAGCTTAGGGCATCTGTTTGAGGCCAGTAATCATCTTGTGAGGTACTTCTGAGGCCTTTCCAGCTGTTGTAGATGTCTTGTGAGGTACATTCCAAAAGTGGCTTTGTATTCTATAATGGGTATAATGAGTGATGAGTAGAGGGGAACTATGACCTCTTTTTTCGTGGATGAGAACCCTTTTGTGATGAGTTGTGCCACATAGGATTTCCTGACCACTGTGGTGATGTGATTATCAAAGAAGAGATTACTGTCCACCTCACTCCCAAGGTCTCTTATCACACATTCGGCGTTAAGTAGCTGCCATCTATGTGGTATTTCATGGGTACAGAGGGTTTATCAAAGGGGATGAAAATGCACTTTTTGACACTGAGCTTGAGGCCATGGCTCTGACACCAGGCATCTGTCTCAGTGAGGCCCTTCTGTAGGATGTCCACATCATTCGGGGAATTGACTATGGCTCCTAGTTTGCAGTTATCTGTGAACTTCATTAGCCAGAGACCTTCTGTGTTAGCCTGTACTTCAGAGAAGTAGATACCAAACAGGAGAGGACCCAGGACTGAACCCTGTAGTACTCCACTTGTCACTGGCTTGAAGTTGGATTTACAGTTTGCAACTTTTACAGTGTGGGATCTGTCAGTGAGCCAGTTTGCTACCCATCTTGTGACGTTTAATGAGTTTAACTATAATTTCAGAATGGGGGATGGTGTCAAAAGCCTTGGCGAGATCATGATAGGCTGTGTGAACCACCTTGCCCTTGTCTATGGCTTTGCTGACTGCCTCAAAGAAGTCAATCAGGTTCAAGAGACATGATCTGCATTTCACAAACCTGAACTGGGTGGGGTCCAGAATTTGGAGATTACCAATGTCTTTGTTTATAGGTTCCATAATGATACAATCCATGGCCTTGCAGACCAGGCTAGTCAGGCTAATAGGGCAAGAGTTCCCAGGGTCCATGGTGGCTCCTCCTTTGTGGAGTGGGATAACTGTTGCTGTAAGGGCGATAGTTCCCAGGGTTTATGGTGGCTCCTCCTTTGTGGAGTGGGATAACTGTTGCTGTGTGCCATTCAGTGGGCACAATGCCTGACGTGAGGCTATGATTCTACATGCTACTTAGGTGGGGAGCCAGTTCGTTCATGTAAAACGCAGCCTGGGATGTTGTCCAGTCCCATGGATGCTGTGTTCTTGGCTTTAAAGAGTACAGTTTTTACCTGCATAGTTGTGATTACAGGAACTCTGTATTCTTCCAGTATAGATATGGACCCTTTAGGGGGTGGGGGTGGTAAAGTTAGCACTGAACCTATCTTCTAGGATGTTGGCAATATCAGTTGGTTCTGTACTACTATCCTGTAACTCAGAGCAGATCTGGGTGTTGCCATTGAGATTCTTGACATAACTATAGAATGATTTGTGGTTGTCCTTAGAATCAGTGGCAATTTTGTTTTTGTAACTAGCTTTGGAGGATTTTATGAGGGATCTCAGCTTCTTACTGAGGCTGACCAGGGAGCTCCTCCACTCATGGGATTTTACTCTCTTTTGCAACAGTTTCTTCCTTCTGTTGTAGAGTTTGTTTATGGCAGGGGACCACCAGATTGGCTTCCTTTTTTTGGAGGATAGCATCTTGGTTCTGTTAGGGATAGCATGATCCATGCACTTGTGTAAGTGCTTATAGAGTGCATTTGTGTAGGATTCAGCATTCGTAACTGCATTGTCTATCTGCATGGGTCTCATGAAGTACACCACTTCTGTCTTAAGAAGCATGAAGCTGGCTTTGGAGAAATTTTTTATGGTGGTTTCCTTAATGGGGAGTGGGGGCAGGATGTGGATATCTAGGGTGATTAGCTTATGGTCGGATCTGACCAACGAGGAGTTGACTTCAGGTGTGGAACAACGGTTGCTCATGTTGGTAATGACTAGGTCTAGGATATTGTTGCCCCTGGTGGGGGTGTGGATAAGTTAATCCAGGGCAATGGAATTTATGAATTAGAGAAAGGGTTGAGTGAAAGAATTAGTATATGAGTAGTTTTCCCAGTTAATGGTGGGGTAGTTGAAATCGCTCATTATTATGGTGTTTGGTTGAACCCTAATATTTTCCAGTATATCAAGAAAAGAGGCATGGGAATCCTGGGGCATGAATGGGGATCTGTAGCAAGCTCAAGTTTGGATTGCTGTTTTGCCCAGTTAGTTGAACTTGGATAATCTCAGATGCATTATGCTGAGCAACTAGCCTGGAGGTGTGGATATCCTTAATGAATATGGACACACCTCTGCCTTTAGTGTTCCAGTCCAGGTTAGATGGCCGAAAGGTGTGGTATGAATTATAGCCTGGTAATGCAGGGGTGCTCTCTGGAGCCTTGAACCAGGTCTCAGTCACTGCACAGATATCAATGTTCCCCATTTTGAGGAGTGCCTCGAGTGAGTGCATTTTGAGGTTTAGATTTCTAGCACTGAATAGCATTACCCTCAGTTTTTTCTTTCCTATACCTGTTATGGTGGTGAATTTGTCATTTGAACTTTGCCTAAAGAAGGCACTATAGGGACGGCAAGAGTCTTAGCCAGTATCCAGAATCCCAGGGAAGACAGGTGCAGACCATCTCTGGCAAAGAATCTTGGTTTGTCGATTATGTCATCCCAGACAGACAGATACTGGATCCCCTTAGAATGACACCAGAAGCTTAACCAATTGTTGAAGTCAATCACTTTGTCCTTGTATTGTGGTATCATTCTGGGCAATGGCAGGATGCTACTCAGGGCTAGGGTCATACCTGCCTGGGCTACAAGATCACAGAGCTCTTCCATGTCTCTTTTCATGTAGTCCAGGGAGGTATGTCTCAGGTTGTTTACACCAACATGGACAATGACAGAGTCATATTTGTACTTGTTGTGGAGTGACCTGATTGCATTGGTTATATAGCGGATCCTGGCAACCAAAAGGGAGATGACAGTAACCTTTTTCATGTTTATCCTGGTGACTGGGACATCAGTGTGCCTGACTATAGAGTCACCTATGACTAGTGTGTCAGGTACATTGTTTAGCCTTATGGGCTGCGGTTGAGTGGCACACTGAGTTTGTGGGCTATCTGTCATTTGGATTGGTGGAGGATTCTTGCATTTCTGCTTTGGAGGTCTCTGTTGCTTGTGCAGATTATTACTGAGAGCCTCCATAAATGTTTTTGTGTTTCTATGTGTGGATTTTGATGGTGTAGGTTTAGTGGGACTATGTGATGAGTGTGGTGGTGGTCTTGACTGTCAAAGTCAGTCTTGGTTGGAGAGAGCCTTGCCTCCAGTTTGGCTGGAAAAGTGCATCTCACAGGTTGTAGTGTTGGGTAGTTGGAGGAGAGGGTTGTTTGTGTACATGAGGCAATTGAAACATTGCCCCAAGATGCCCAGATTCATCAGGTAGACAGGAGAAAACACTGGGAGCTGACCCTTGGACATGCCTGAATAAAAAACTATTTTCCTCTAGACAAGTCAGGAAAGTAAGTACAAGAGCTGTTTCCCCCTAGTTAAATGAGGAAAGTAAGTACAAAAACTGTTTTCCTCTGGGTAATGAAGATTGAGTGCTGTAGTAATTTGTAATTATTTAGTGCTTACAACAAGTTCTGAACAAGTGTTGAGCTCGAAGAAGCAGATTCAAGTGCTAAAACTAAGAAACTGGCTAGTTCTAAGGGAAAATTTGAAGAGCATACTTTCTAGCACCGGGAATAGTTTAACCCTATCTAAGCAGTGCTGCACTATGCACAAACTCACGCAAACCCGAGCAAACATGGGTTTTTAATTCAGAAAGTTGATAGGGACAGAAATCAGCCCAAAACAGCCAATAATGTTCAATTTCAGAGCTGGAAACCACTCCTCTTGTGACAGATAGGCTGCTCAATGCTTACCACTCTCACTGATAAGCAGAAAGACTTCCCACTACCACAACAAGGTCTGGACAACTCAGAAACACAGACTAAAGTCCTGAAACGAGCAAAACAGACAGTATTTTTTTTTGAGAAATTAGGCAGACAAATGTAATTTAATAGTAAATATGCACAGAAAAGGTTGTTGCACTTGAGTTTGAAGCCTTACAGTAGTAAATGCAGTTTAAATTAAGCAGAAAGACTTCACACTACCACAACAAGGTCTGGACAACTCAGAAACACAAACTAAAGTCCTGAAACCAGCAAATCTGCGATCTGGACTATTCTAGTATAGGAAAAGGTGAGAAACGAGCAAAGCAGAAAAATGCAATTTAACAGTAAATATGCACAGAAAAGGCTATATCACTTGAGTGTGAAGCCTTACAGCAGTAAATGCAGTTTAAATTATTAACTTCAGCTGAAATCAAAGTGTACACACAGTAAAACGATTTAACAGTAAAATGCAGTAGAAATAACAACAGAACCTCAGTAAAAATGGCTTTTAAAGTGCAATAAGCATTAACAAAGTCATTCCATTTCCTTTCCTGTCCTTTCCTGAATCAGCAAATGCAGTATATAAGAATCATACCTTTATAAAAAAAACAAAATACTCACATTTTGTCTTCAGTGAATGTGCAGTACATATATTTAAACATAATGTTCATTTTTGTTAACATCAGGGGCCCTTATGCACACAAAACAACATTTTCTTCTTTTCATTGCATTTCACAGAACAAATAAAACTCTTTGATATGCTGTTTAGTAATCATGAATGCTTTTTTTTCACAGTACTGCAAATGAATGTTGTAATTCATGTTCCCTAATAATGCTCATCTATGATATCTGTAAGCCGAAGAAAGCATATCTTGAATATGTATCCATCCATCTATCCACAACCTCTTTTTCTTATTTTTGCACGTGGAGGTTGTGGTGTCACTTCAACAGTGAAAAACTGTCTAGAGCCAAGGTTTACAAATTCTATATGCATGTAATTTTGAAATTAAATCTTGTTTTCTAAACTCATGAAAAGACGTTTGTACAGGCCATCACATGTATGAAATTATTACATGAATCATTAGCATTAAGAAGTGCCATGTAAAATTCACATTATTCGAATCAAAAAATACCTAAATTAAGTTGTAAACTCCAAATGTCACTTCGAAAAGAGAAATGATCATCGCTGACACTGTGACATTCAGTAGTTCCATGACTGTGAGTATGTCAGTGGGTAGGTATGTGCATAATTAGGAATGGCAATGCTATCCTCTGTGTCTTTAGCCAGCTTGCTCTGTCTTCTAGGTCGTGTGATTATGGATAGTTCACCACTGATAATAAGAAAGAAAGAAAGACACCTGGACCCTAAGACATGTTGTATCTAGCAGATTCATTGATAAATATGATAAAGCAGTACCATGAGAATCAGGAAAAGGCTAATCTAAACCACAGAGAGCTATGACTACCTTTATACACAAAATAATAGAGGGATCATCATTTTTTATCTGTCAGGGCACGAGGATATTTTGGAATACTTCCTAATATTTATGCACTGTTTTATCTAATTTATCTATTTTTTTAACATGAGCAGTCATTAACATTTCTCCATCGGTGATGAATATCAGTTATTTCTTTCATATCCAATAGACATACATTTTCCCTCTATACTAAATATCTATGTGGAATGCAAGCTATTTATTTCATATCTAATTGATATACGTTCTACATCTATGATTAATACAAACTATTTCTTCTAAACCAACTACAGCATGAAGCAAGTCTGTCATGTTCAAGAGGTTTTACTATCCTGCAAACTTTCTCAGTCTCCAGCTGAATGCTCTCTTTCCTTGATATTTAGTATCACAGCTAGTACTGCCTAGCAATGTGCTTACTTAGCAGAAACAAGCTAATCTTTCTTATTTGTGATTGTACAGAAGTATAACATTTAACATAATGAGTCCAAATAAACAGTTTTAATAATTCTAAGAATTTCTTCTTACAGTCTGTTCATCCTTCTTCTTTGCTGAATGACACAGCCACGTATAATGTCTGATATCTTTAGTCCACAGAGTATATTCCATTGAAAAGATAGTAAATTCAGTTTTTCAGAGAAAAAGTTCAAATTGTATGTAGAAGAACAGTTTCTCAAGAAAGGCTAAAGATGCAAGTTATCTCTAAGAGACGTAGACTTACAATGTGTGAGTAGCTGAATAAAGAGAAATAAGCAATTGAGCAGAATAGACAAACAAATCGGTTTTGGGGATCAAAAACACCAGCAATAAAAGTGGCCAAATATTGAAAGATATGAGCCATAAAACTATAAGGAATATAGAGTGAGAGGGCTAGGAATATGCAAGACTAACAAAGGAGCAACTCATGCAAGGGAGAAAGATAATAAGAAAGAAAGAAAGACACCTGGACCCTAAGACGTGTTGTATCTAGTACTGCTTTATCATATTTATCAAAAAAAGTACAAGAAGCAGTCGTGATTAGGAATATGTCAGTATGAATGAATTAATTTATAGATGTTGGTACATGTGTCTAAAAACAGAAGTAAAAACAAAATCCAGAAAGAAGCACATGGATTGAATGAGGGTGAGGGAATGAGATGGCTCAAGTGTCCTAGGTATGACTGGCAGTCTAAGTTAGGGACCTGTGGACTGGACAAATGCACATAGCCTGTAAGGGGATTGTAAGGCTATAACCTGCAATACTAAAGCTGAAAATGATGATCAGGTAGCTCACAACATATCAAAGTCAGTTGCAAATAGAAAGATGATGAAATAAAAGGACCTGGAGAGATTTCCTACAAGAAAATGATGGCATGAAAAAAGAGATACTCTGCAAAAGACCAATAGTGAAACATAGAATAGAAAGGCAAAATGAACAAGAGTAGTTGGGGTAGGACTATAGAAGAGCAATTTAAGTCTGAGTATAGAGAAGTACAGAATCAGAGCAGAACAGGTCTGGAGATAGCAAATCTGACAAATGCAGAAGGAAATGGAAAAAGTGATATGTACATGACCAAAGGGACTAAAAAAGAAGCCAGATGGAAGGGCCAATCAAGAAGGAAAGAATAGGGACCAAGGAGGCAGGACTTAGTGCTAGATTTTCAGAACACTTACAAAAGATGGGCACAACTGAGAAAAGACAGGGATTCAGAAATGGTGCAGAAAGGAAGAATAAGGAGTGGGTAGGGGAGTAATGCAGGCAGTCATATTAAGACTGCAGCCTATAACTGGGATGGAAGGTGACTGAGTAGTCCTAGTGATGAGTCACATGATCACCAGCATTTTCACCCCCATTCATTCACTACCCCTTTTTCCCATTTTTTTTCACATGGAGTCAGGGTGTCACTTCAACAGTGACAATTATCTAGAGCCAAGGTTTACACCACTAGGTGGCTAGCCCTGCCACAGTAATTTTATTTATTTAACATTTGTTGACCGGGAAAGTCAGACTAGTACAGAGCATATTTTCAGTGGAGGCATAAGGAGAAATGCTCCAGACACGTCTTTGGAATATGGGTGGAAACAGGAGTACCTGGAGGAAACCCACGCAAATGCAGGGAGGACATGCAGACTTTGCACAGAAGGCACCCCAGCCAGGAACTGAGCCAGAGAACTTCTTGGTGCAAGGTGACAACATTGACCACTGCACTACTCTTCTTCAACATCACACACTTGCATACCTATGGCCAACTTAGAGTGCCCAATCCACCTACTGAATGTCTTTGGAATACGCGGGGAACTCATAGATTCATAGGTTCATAGGTAGGTACTAGGCTATTGGCCCTAGGGCCTATACAAGCCTAGTCAAAAATGTACCCTGGCTTTCGCCAGCCAAGAAAATTATTTTCCTGTGCCCCTGTCAAGCAGAACCACAGAAGTGATCCCCGGGGTGAATTTCCTATTACCCATCCAATCATCAAGATTTTTCTTGAAGAGTGCTAATGAGGAGCTCTGTTTGACATAGATAGGTAGTCTGTTCTAGAGTATGGGAAGTCTCTGGGACAGGAATCTATCCCTCCAGCATGTTCTGTTTATTATGGTGACAAGGTTTAGGTCCCTAGAGCGTGTAGCTCAGAGGGATTGGGATTTCTTTAAGTGGAGCATGTCCAACAGCTCTGGGTTTGACATAGCTTTGTATGTTCAGCAGAGATCGCCTCTGAGTAGGAGATATGTGACAGAGTAAAGCTGGAGTTTTTTGAGATGGTCTGCGTAAAGCATCTGTTTGTGGCCTGTAATCCTCTTTGTGAGGTATTTTTGTGGCCTTTCCAGTTTTTGTAGATGTCTTGTGAGGTACATACCAAAAGGGGCGTTGTACTCTATAATGGGTCTAATGAGTAATGAGTAGAGGGGAACAATGACCTCTTTTTTTCTGCATGACAAACCTTTTGTGATGAGGTGTACCACGTAGAAGGATTTCCTGACCACTTTGGCGATGTGATTATCAAAGGAGAGACTACTGTCCACCTGTGTCCCAAGGTCTCTTATCACACTTTCGGTGTTAAGTAGACTACCGCCTATGTGATAGTTCATGGGTACATAATTTTTACCAAAGGGGATGACAATGCACTTATTGGCATTCAGCTTGGGACCATGTCTTTGACACCAGGCATCTGTCTTAGTGAGGCCCTTTTGTAGGATGTCCACATCATTAGGAGTTTCAATTATGGCTCCTAGTTTGCAAGTCATCTGCGAATTTAGTTAGCCAAAGACCTTCTGTGTTAGCCTGTACTTCAGAGAAGTAGATGCCAAACAGGAGAGGACCCAGGACTGAACCGTGTAGTACTCCACTTGTCACTGGTCTGAAGTCTGATTTGGAGTCTGTTACTTTCACAGTGTGGGTTCTTTCAGTAAGCCAGTTGGCAACCCATCTTGTGACATAGGGATTTATATCTAGTTTAGTGAGTTTATCTATAATTCCAGAGTGGGGGATGGTGTCGAACATCTTGGCGAGATCTAGGTAGGCTGTGTGAACCACCTTACCCTCATCTATGGCTTTGGTGACTACTTCAAAGAAGTCTATCAAGTTTAGGAGACATGATCTGCCTTTTACAAACCCAAACTGTGTGGGGTCCAGGGTTTGGAGATCTCCAATGTCTTTGTTTATGAGTTCCATGATGATACGTTCCATGGCCTTGCAGACGAGACTCGTCAGGCTAATAGAGTGGTAGTTCCCGGGGTCTGTTGTGGTCCCCCCCCCCCTTTGTGGAGTGGGATAACTGTTGCGGTGCGCCATTCAATGGGCACAAAGCCTGAGGTGAGGCTATGATTGAACATGGCACTTAGGTGGGGTGCCAGTTCATTCTCTAGTTCATGTAGAAGGCAGTCTGGGATGTTGTCAGGTCCCATGGATGCTATGTTCTTGGCTTTGGAGGGTGAAGTTTTTACCTGTGCAGCCATGATTACAGGAACTTTGCATTCTTCCGGTATAAAGATGGTTAGCACTAAACCTATCTGCCAGGATGTTGGCAATATCAGTTGGTTCTGTATATTTAGTGTCATTGTGCTGTAACTCAGAGCAGATCTGAGTGTTGCATTGAGATTTTTGACATAGCTATAGAATGCTTTGTGGTTGTCTTTAGAATCAGTGGCAATTTTGTTTTCATAACTAGCTTTGGAGGCTTTTATGAGGGATCTCAGCTTCTTACTGAGGCTGACCAGGGAGTTCCTCCAATCGTGGGATTTTACTCTTTTTTGCAACAGTTTCTTTCTTCTGTTGTAGAGTTTGTTTATGGCAGAAGACCACCAGATTGGCTTCCTTTTTTTGGAGGATAGCATCTTGGTGCTGTTAGGGATAGCACGATCCATGCACTCGTGTAAGTGGTTATAAAGTGCATTTGTGTAGGATTCAGCAGTTGTACCTCTATTGTCCTTCTGCATGGGTGTCATGAAGTTTGCCACTTCTGTCTTAAGAAGCATGAGGTTGGCTTTGGAGAAAGTTTTTACGGTTGTTTTCCTAATGGGGGGTGGGAGCGGGATGTGGATGTCTAGGGTTATTAGCTTGTGGTCGGATATGACCAACGAGGAGCTGACCTCTGGTGTGGAACAGCGGTCACCCATGTTGGTGATGACCAGGTCTAGGATATTGCTACCTCTGGTGGGGGTGTGGATAAGTTGATCCAAAGTGTTGGAATTGATGATGTCCAGAAAACGTTGAGCAAAAGAGTTGGTACATGAGTGGTTTTCCGAGTTAATGGTAGGGTAGTTGAAATCACCCATTATTAGAGTGTTGGGTTGTACCTTAATATTTTCCAGTGTATCAAGAAAAGAGGAGTGGGAATCCTGGGGCATGGTGGTGGGTCTGTAGCAAGCTACAATCTGGATTGTGGTTTTGCCCAGAGTTAGTTGAACTTGGATAATCTCAGATGCATTATGCTGAGCAACTAGCTTGGAGGTGTGGATATCTTTAATGAATATGGACATGCCTCCACCTTTAGTGTTTCGGTCCGGGTTTGGTGGCCGAAAGGTGTGGTATGAATTATAGCCTGGTAATGCAGACAAACACCAGGAGAACATGCAGACTCCACACAGAAGACACTCCAGCCAAGCATCAAACTGGGGAACCTCTTACTGCAAGGTGACAATACTATCCACTGTATTACTGTGTCACCCAAAGTAAACTTAAATTCAAACTAATAAACAAAAAAATGTTGTCCTATAGGCCAAAATCACTTTATATTTTAAAACTTTCATTCCTTAGCTATCATATAACTTCATCAGAAAACACACAAAATAATGACATCACATTTAAACAATAATGCTCGTGAAATCACAGGCCAATAAAAATTAACCAAAAATGAGCACTGTAATACTATGAAAACATGTATATCAACAAAATATTCAACTAATGAGTCAAGTAGATCATGAACAACTCTTGCTCTAATACCAGTAATTATTAAAAATTGCATGAGGAAGTCAGGAGTGTCAGAGAAGTATGTAAGTGTGGTACAGGATATGTACGAGGGTAGTGTGACAGCGGTGAGGTCTGCAGTGGGAATGACAGATGCATTTAAGGTGGAGGTGGGATTATATCAAGGATCAGCTCTGAGCCCTTTCTTATTTGCAATAGTGATGTACAGGTTGACAGACAAGATCAGACAGGAGTCCCTGTGGACTATGATGTTTGCAGATGACATTGTGATCTGTAGTGAGAGTAGGGAACAGGTGAAAGAGACCCTGGAGAGGTGGAGATATGCACTAGAGAGAAGAGGTATGAAGGTCAGCAGGACTAAGACAGAATATATGTGTGTGAATGAGAGGGAGGATAGAGGAGTGGTGAGGATGCAGGGAATAGAGGTGGTGAAGGTGGATGAGTTTAAATACTTGGGATCAACAGTTCAGAGTAACGGTGAGTGTGGAAGAGAGGTGAAGAAGAGAGTACAGGCAGGATGGAGTGGGTGGAAAAGAGTGTCAGGAGTGATTTGTGACAGACGAGTACCAGTAAGAGTGAAAGGGAAGGTCTACAAGAGGGTAGTGAGACCAGCTATGTTATATGGGTTGGAGACACTGGCATTGACAAAAAGGCAGGGGTTAGAGCTGGACGTGGCAGAGTTAAAGATGTTAAGATTTGCACTGGGTGTGACGAGGGTGGACAGAATTAGGAATACGTATATTAGAGGGTCAGCCCAGGTTGGAAGGCTTGGAGACAAAAGCAGAGAGGCAAGATTATGTTTATTTGGACATGTTCTGAGGAGGGATGCAGAGTATATTGGGAAAAAGATGCTAAGGATGAAGCTGCCGGGTAACAGGAAAAGAGGAAGGCCTAAGATAAGGTTTATGGATGTGGTGAGAGAGGACATGCAGGTGGTTGGTGTGACAGAGCAAGATACAGAGGACAGGAAGAAATGGAAACAGATGATCCACTGTGGCGACCCCTAACAGGAGCAGCCAAAAGAAGAAGAAGAAGATTAAAAATGGAAATAAATATAGACATGGTAATATTAATGATTGTGACTATATTAATAATGTATGAAAATGAAAGTTAAAGTATGCAATGCATAAAATTGCAAAAATAAAACCACTAATTCTGCTTAAAACACATTCATGACTTTTCAGCTCATAAAGTAAGAACACTACTAACTGAGATTTTATCTTTGTCCATGTTGCTAACACTGCTCTCAAACATATTGGCTGTGTACATGTATAGATGTTGATTCCTCTTACTAAAAGCTATCATACGTTTTCACATAGCAATGCTTTTATTTAGACTAAGGATGACGTGATTACATTTTCCTTTCATAACATATATAGGAAGCATTATCCTCTGGCACGAGGGAAAGAGACAACATTTTGTATACTGTTGCCTTAGTAAAGCAATTACAGGCACACATATCCCTTGCAGCAATACCACTGATGTAATGCCTTGACATACCAACACATATATATAACATATTTAGCCTGCACAATATCATGTGTTTTCTATTGTCAAATGCTCATGTGTTAAACATCCACATTCAGTGACTCTTAGCCTTGTTGGGCCTTAAACTGAAATGCATGAATGGCACCCACCACAGTTATAACATGCCCATTTACATCAGGAGAGGAATCCACCAACCCTTGTATGTCAAAGAGATTGTTTGTAACAGATACATCTGATGGAATAAGTTAACATAGGTGGAGTGTCATAGCTGTACTGACCTTCACTGTGGTGCTTATGATTCATGCACATGTCATTAGTTGGTGCAGTCACATGGCTTATTCAATTACTGAAAAGGCTGCATTATATGAATGTGCTGATGTTACATAAACATCCTTGTGTCCAGTTATTCTTATCCATTTTTATATTGGACAATGATATATCATCACAGGTTGGGACTGTATGGCAATGAAATGGTTATTTGTGGCATGCCATGCTGTGAGTACTCCTGTGGCACGTGAATTCAGTACTGACTTATATAGCATATTAACACAGACTGCAGTTCAATTATGGGACAGTGTTTGTACTACATGATGGAAACAGCTTCCTTGTCAAAGAACCACTGATATTGTACAGCTCACTGTTGTGTAGAAAGTAACATGTGATGCTCCTTTCCAGCATTCTGACTAAACCTGATTACCCATATTATATTTGTAATGCCTTTATTAATGTACACATTCAGTTCAGTTATTTCTGATAGCCTCCATTGCTATTTGCTATGGCACATGCAGTCAATACAGAGTTCTACAGAGAGTCTTGTATAACAGGCAGTGGCTTGACTCTGGTAACAACTGTCTGTCAGATCACTATGTCAGACAGCAGTGGCTTACACAAAAATAATAGTTATTGCACAGTCAGAGGACCACCCTTTTTAGGCCTTGTCCTACAAGGTAGGGCATCTATACCCCTTATGATAATAAAATGCTGTAAGCCCTTCAAGGGTGTGCGTCATGAGATAACCGATATGCTTATTTCTGTGGTGTCCATGATTGGTATGCATCTCTCTGATATTTGTGTTCGGAAATGACATGGTGACTGGGTTGCATTTAATAATATATGCCAGTATAACCCTTTATATTCTAAATAAGATGGCCACTCCCCACTCCTTGCTACTGGTTTTTGGAAATGACTCAGCAAATGGCACAAAGATATAATATCAAGTTGCATTACAGCTTTAGAAAGATAATGACGATAGTAGACAACATCTCTATGAACACCAACAGCAAACTTCTCACTAGTCATCCCTTAATAGATGCTGTATACCTTGCTTGTATTCAATATTTTTATGTGGTGCTGGCTGCAGATAACATGCTATGCAGATAGTGTAACTAAATAGGTAGGTGGTTCAAGTCCATCCCTGTTTAATTAGTATGACTGTGAGTACTGTCAAATACAGTTGGCCACTTCACAATCATCTTTACGTACACTTTCACTTATAAAATGGAGTTAGAGTGGCACTGTGTTACACTAGCAAATCCTAACATTCCCAGGGAAGATAACTTTTGGGCCACACAATGATTACATAACGCTGCTATAACCACTGTATCTCACAGTTGGAGTGTGTTTTCTCCTGTGTTGTATCACTTTGACACTGTGCTTTGTACATTGTGTAACCACATATGAAGGATGTCTGAGGCCAGCTGTGAGTGTGTCTTTCATCCTCATACTGTGTACACTACTCTTCAAATACATCTATGGTGTGCAGCTGTACAGTGCTATCATGACACATTTTAGCATAAAATCCAGCTAATAAACAGTGGTGATGACATTCATTTAACTGTGCACTATCCCAGTTGGACCTTAACATGCCACGTCACTCATTTGATTCAGGTACTAATCTGTAGCTTGTGATCTTAGGTAGCTAGAACAAATCCAGCCATTACTGCTTAGACTAAATTGCATTAGTCTTATTGTGATTGTCCATGTTGCTAACATTATTCATGTTGCTAACACTGCTCTCAAACATATATGCTGTGTACATGTATAGATGTTGATTCCTCTTGCAAAAAGCTATCATACGTTCTCACATAGCAATGCTTTTATTCAGACTAAGGATGACATGTGATTACATTTTCCTTTCATAACATATATAGGAAGCATTATCCTCTGGCATGAGGGAATGAGACACTTTGTATGTTGTTGCCTTAGTAAAGCAATTACAGGCACACATATCCCTTGCAGCAATAACAGTGATGTAATGCCTTGACATACCAACATATCTCATAATTGTTGTAACACTTCTACCGTGGTGCTTTTATCCTGCACAATATCATGTGTTTTCTGTTGTTAAATGCTCATGTGTTTAACATCCACATTCAGTGCCTCTTAGCCTTGTTGGGCCTTACACTGTAATGCATGAATGGCACCCACCACAGTTATGATATGTCCATTTACATCAGGAGAGGAATCCACCACCTCTTGTATGTCAAAGAGATTGTTTGTAACAGATACATCTGATGGAATAAGTTAAAATAGCTGGAGTGTCACAGCTGTGCTGACTTTCACTGTGGTGCTTATGATTCATGCACATGTCATTAGTTGGTGCAGTCACATGGCTTATTCAATTACTGAAAGGGCTGCATTATATGAAAGTACTAATGTTACATAAACATCCTTGTGTCCAGTTATTCTTATCCATTTTTATATTGGACAATGATATATCATCACAGGTTGGGTCTGTATGGCAATGAAATGGTTATTTGTGGCATGCCATGTTGTGAGTGCTCCTGTGGCACATGAATTGAGTACTGGCTTGTATAGCATACCTACACAGACTGCAGTTCAATTCTGGGACAGTGTTTGTACTACACAATGGAAACAGCTTCCTTGTCAAACAACCACTGATATTGTACAGCTCACTGTTGTGTAGACAGTAACATGTAATGCTCCTTTCCAGCATTCTGACTAAATCTGACTATGCATATTATATTTGTAGCACCTTTCTTAATGCACACATTCAGTTCAGTTATTTCTGATACCCTCCATTGCTATCTGATATGGCACATGCAGCCAATACAGAGTTCTATAGAGAGCCTAGTATAATAGACAGTGAGTTGACTCTGATAACATCTGTCTGTCAGATCACTATGTCAGACAGCAGTAGCTTACACAAAAACAATAGTTATTGCACAGTCAGAGGGCCACCCCTTTTAGGCTTTGTCCTACAAAGAAGGGCATCCATACCTCTTGTAATAATTAAATGCTATAAACACTTCAATGGTGTGCTTCATGAGATAACTGATATACTTATTTCTGTGGTGTCCATGACTGGTATGCATCTCTCTGATATTTGTTTCTATATGTGTTTGGAAATGACATGAAGGGAATATTTATTATGAAATTCATTGCTCACAGGCATTAGCTATTCCCAAAAGAATTGTGCTCTGTATAATATGTGTTCAGCCAGACATTTCATTATTACTGCTGTTGTTTTCCTCAAACTATGCAGCTTAATGGGTGATGGCAGCTTTCATAAACATTTTTCACTGTATGGCATGCTGCCAGATCATCAGAAATAGTGATCTGTCTTCTTTTACAACACTTTCTTGTGTGTTGGTGTGGTTGAATTGCTGTTATGTCACTGTTCCCTGTAATTCCATATAAGCATGACCAGTCGAACAATGTCTGAGATTATTGCAAATTAACTATGAACAATTTGAAATCATGAAATGTTATCTGATTGCTGCTGTTATTTGTCACTTATATATGTTGTGTGTGATTAGATCACCATTCAGCAGTTACATGACTATACAAAACTTGCTTTTATATTAGATGTTTATAGGTGATAAACCTTTTTCCTATGGGTGCAAAAATAAGTCCATTTCTGATGTACATAACATTACAGCTGTGAGGTTAATTTGTTCTTGTGTATTCATGCTGTGGTAGAGAATACAGCAATAGTGTCTGCTTGCATACATAAAATCCCTGTATATGCCCCTCATGTACAATAATTATGGTCTATGCATTCATCCCATAATGTATCTTCTGTGCTTGCTAACTCTTATTTCAGCTCACTGTTTTATTAACATGTGAATCTCATTTTAACTCCCCTTTGCTACACTGCAGGTTTATATCTGTGTCATGTTCTTGGCATGTCAGTTTTTATTTATGTGCATAAATTCAGTGTTGTCACTGATATTGTAGTTATCATTACATCATAGGTTCATAGGTGTGTACTAGGCTAATGGCCCCAGGGCCTTTACAAGCCTACCCCATAAAAGTGCCCTGGCACTGTGCTGCCCGTTGTTAATTCCCAATGTGTCTATCAAGTAGAGCCAATGGAGTGATCCCCGGGGTGAACTTTCTATTTCCCATCCACTCATCAAGATTTCTCTTGAAGAGGGCTAGTGAGGTGCTCTGCTTGACATGTATGGGAAGCCTATTCCAGAGCATGGGCAGTCTCTGGATTATGAACCTGTCTCTCCAGCATGTTCTGTTGATTGTGGTAATGAGGTTGAGGTCACTGGAGAGTGTGGTGTGGAGGGATTGGGATTTCTTTAGATGTAGCATTTCTAACAGTGCTGGGTCAGACACGGCTTTGTAAGTCAACAGAGATTGCCTCTTAGTAGACGATATGAGACAGAATAGCTGGAGTTTTTTTTTTTAGTCTGTCCATGTAGGAATTGTGTCTAAGGCCTAGGATCTTCTTCGTGAGGTACTTTCATGGCCTCTCCAGCTGTTGCAGGTGTCTAGTGAGGTACATGCCAAATGGGGCATTATATTCTATGATTGGTCTAATGAGGGAAGAGTAGAGAGAAATGATGACCTCTTTCTTCCTGGATGCAAAACCCTTGGTAATGAGATGTGCCACATAAAATGACTGTCTGACCACAGTAGCAATGTGGTGGTCAAAGGAGAGGCTGGGAGTACAACAACAGACCCTGGGAATGACAGAAGCATAAGCTTAACCAGCCTTATATGTAAGGCCATGGAACTAATCATCATGGACCTTATATATAAGGATATAGGTGATCTCCAAATCCTTGATCCAGAACAGTTTGGTTTTGTAAAAGACAGGTCATGCCTGTTAAACTTGGTGGACTTCTTCAAAATTTCACCAGAGCCATAGACAAAGGCAAATCTATGCATAAAGCCTATCTTGACTTAGCCAAGGCCTTCAACAAAATCCCACATTTGGGCAGCATTGATAAACTCTCCCAGATGAATATCAACCCTTATGTTGTCAGGTGGGTTGCTAACTGAGTCACTGATAGATCACACTCAGTCAAATTTAGGGCCTCTACTTCAACAAGCAGACCTATCACCAGTGGGATTCCACATGGGTCAGAGATGGACCCCCTGTTGTTTGAAATATACTTCTCAGAAGTTCAGGCTAAAACAGAGGGGCTGTGGCTGACTAAGTTTGCTGATGACTGCAAATTAGGTGCAATCATTGAATCCCCAAACAATTTCAGTAGACTTACACAAAGCAATGATTGCTGCCAAAGCCATGGATTCAAACTCAATGCAAAAAAAATGCATTATCATCCCTTTCGATAAAAACAATATCCCTGCAGACTATCATATAAATAATAATACCCTAAGTAACAACTCAGTAGTGAGACACTTGGAAACGTAAGTTGATTGTAGCCTAAAATTTCACTAACATGTATCTATGGTGGTATAGAAGGCATACTGCATTGCACACCTCTTTAGCAAAATTATTGCCTCAAAAGCAAAAGAGGTCATAACACCCCTGTACTCAACCCTCATCAGGCCAATAATTGAGTACAATGCTCCCTTTTGGTATGTATCTTACCAGGCACCTGCAGCAACTTGAGAGACCTCAGAGATTTCTAACCAAGAAAATTCAGTGTCTCCAGCACATGTCATACATTGACAGTCTGCACTTGTCACTGTATTCAGTAGCATACAGACTACTTAGAGGAGACTTGTGCCTGGCCTACAGAGCAATCACAGATCAAAACCTAATGAAAATGCTGCACATCTGCAAGTCAAATGGGACAAGGGTCACCAGCTCCAGGCACCTTAACGTGGCCTGTGACGTAAATGGGACCTGCTGGAGAGACAGATATGTCTCTCAGAGGTTGCCACACCTCTGGGAATAGGCTACCAGTTCACATCAAACAAAGCCCCTCTATAACCCTGTTTAAGTGTAGCCTGGAAGACTGGATGGGAAACTGTAAATTCCTGCCATGAATTTCACCTATGGCCCTCTTAGATTGGGCACTCGTTGCTAACTAAGATCTCAAGTTTAGGCAAAATCCTTTATATTGAGTTTCTCTAGTTTTATATTGGGCACACACAGCTTGGCTTATAAAGACCTTTGTATCAATAGCCCAGTAACTACCTATGAACCTATGAACCTATGTTACAGAGCACCGAGTCCTCTGGTTTGGAAAGTGGACACCGTGTCTTTTCCTTGGAAGGGGATGTCTCTGTACACTTCCCCCTTCCTCTGTTGCCACAAGTTCTGCACAAGATCAGGCAAAACTCTCCTGAAATCTTGCTGGCGATGTCCTTTTGGTCCAGGCAGCATTGTCTCCCTTCTTTCTCACTTAGTCAGGGGATATTACCTTAAGTTACCTCACCAGATGAATCTTCTAAGACAAGACAAGGGATCTCTTATCCATCCTCATCTGTCCACTCTTCACCTGGCACTGTAGGTAATAGGGTTTTGATCTCTTTTAGGCATGTCTTTTCTGAGGATGTGCTCTAGGGTCTGCAGGAGGCCAGGAAACCCACTATCAGATAATCCCATATGTCCAAGTGGAGGAGATTTTTCGTCTGGTGCCTCTCTCACCATCAGGATCCCATATCTCTGCATGTTCCACTAGTTCCCTCTTATTAGTGCGATCTGCTCCATGTTGGGTTGGCATATTCTTCAGTTAAAGCTCACCTGTCAGCAGTTTCAGCTTGTCTGCCCTTGAATTCACCTCTCACCTCTAGATTTGAGGTCAAGCAATTCCTTAAAGGCATCCTTCATATCAGGCCTCCCAGGAAGCCTGTTCCTCCTTCCTGGGATGTCAGTTTTGTCCAAGAACAGTTGACCCAGGCTCCTTTTCAGCCTACGTCTTCAACTTCTTTACAACATTGTGCTTGGAAGGCTGTTCTTCTTTTGGTTCTGTCCTCAGCCAAGAGAGTGTCTGAACTTCAGGCTGTCATGGCTAGTCCTCCTTTTTCCATTTAGCAGAGATAAGGTGTCTCTTTGTTTTAATCCTTTTTTTTATACCCAAGGTGGTCAATGAGTTGTCCCTTAATCAGTCTATTCCTTTTATCCTTCTCCACAGTCTGCCTGTGAGATGGTTCTGCACACCTTTGATTTTCAGAGACAGCTCAAATATTATTTGAATAAAACTGAAGTTATTTGCAAATCTGAGCAGTTTTATGTTTCTTTTCATCCCAGGATTTTGGGATTGGCTGTGTCTAAGCAAGCCATCTCCACTTAGATTTCTAAGACCATTTTCTGTTGTTGTTCTTTTCATGGCAAATGTCTTTCCTCAGCTGTAAAGGCACATTCTACGAGGCAGTTTCCTCCTATAGTGCATTTTTCAAGGATCTGGATATCAGTTCCACCCTTGAGACTGCTACTTGGCCCTCTATTTGTACTTTCACTAATCGTTACAAGTTGGATGTTATTTCCATGGCTAGAGCAGGCCTTGCTAGAGCTATTCTGAATGGGCTTATGCAGGGATTCTCTGTGCCTTACTTCTCCCAGTCTTCCTCTTGAGCTCTTATGCTCTCCTGTAACAGTGATATGGAAGGGCATAGTACAGATGTGTAAAATCTTACCATAACAGTAGATGTCCTTATCTTCGCTATTGCAGTATTCATCACCCCCCCCCCCCTAATCCTGTCTCTTGCCTTGTGTTCTGTTTCCCTTCTGGCCAAGGGACCCTTCTTTCTTTTTCCTTCTGGATGCACAAGTTCTTTGTCCCTGAGGTTATTTTATTCCTCCTGGAGCTTTTTCAGTTCTAAGTGTTTGCATCCGTACCTCACCTTTATGCCCCATGTCTTTTACAGGGAGCATACATGTGATGCAAGGTGACTATAAGAGTTGAAGGCTTTGATATACTGACCAGATGCTGAGCTATCCTTGGCAGGAGATCCCTTACGTGAAGAATACTGCAACAGTGAAAAGAAGGACATCTACTGTTATGATAAGATTTTACACAACTGTACTTTCTTCATTGGCACAGCTATTGTATCATCTGCTCTTAATTGCTCCTGTTAATACAACACTTACAAAACAGATGGTTTACAGTATGCATTCTGAATAATATAACCATCATCAAAAAATTTGTTCTATACTCTGCAATCTTGCATCCTTGCACAAGTACTTATTAAACATATTCATGTGGCCCTACTGGTAATACCTGGATTTGAATCATCGCTCCATGCAATGTATTACACTAAAGTTTAGCCTGACACCTGCTCTGCCACACATAATATGCCAGAAAAGAAACAAACATTGATCTTTTTATGACTTAAGCAATCATTATACAATGTGATAATACTTACAAATGTTATATACACAAGCATGTGTAACTGGCAAACATGAACCCTTACATGTCAACTATGTATCTGGTTTTCTTTGAATCTATATGGAGAGAATAATATCTGTCTCTGATAAATGTTAGTAGGTTTTGTATGTTTGTCAACACAATCAAGCAGACATCTGCTTCAAACCATACACAGGTGTCTGACAGGTGGGCATAGTAGGGGTATCAGTGAACAATGTATACTTTCTGATGTATACACCCAGAGTCATGAATGCATTTACAACGTAAATGAGTGTGGAAGATGAAGTGTCACATATTGCCGAGGACACTGGGCATCAAGCAACATTTGAATGCAGTGTTATTTGTGTTTGGTCAGTAGTACTCCATGATAAAAAGGTGTATGATTAGATAACAGTATCTGTGGTCAAATGTCCTCAGCAACAACTTCCTGAAGTGCAATGCCAGCCTCAGAAGTGTGGCACATGGGAGCTTTTAGGCCATGCCAGCCTCCCATGTGTGACTTTACTCATGAGGCACATACTCAGCATGACAGTCACCAGTAATATGTGCTAATACTATAGCAAGACAAATGCACCGGTAAAATGCATCTATTGATATGAGAGCATTTAGTAAAAATGTATAGAGACGTCCCACTGCAATCAGCACAGTGCAGTATTTAAAATTTGTACATATGGAAGTGCCTCAGGAGCATGTGTAGCACAAGTTTCTGAAAATGAAGCTTAACTAGGTTAGAACTTTCAGCTGCAGTATAGTACAGTGCTCAGGCACATTTCCACTTGTCACAATCACATCGTCATACGTGCACAATGGCATGTACAAGCCTATAGTAATAATACCAATATGCACATAATACATATCTATACCAATACATATTTATACTTATGTTACATGCACTTTTTTGTTGGCATGAGGCTAAATAGTCATAAGCACATCTTTATTAAAAATGTATTTGTCATATATCATGTCCACAAAAAGCATCATACAAATAGAAGCTGTGGGTTTCAAACATCAGACTGTGAAACCCTATATATATAGCAATATTTCCTAAAAATATATATAAAGGACTTTTGTCTGAAACAGTATTAAGTCAATCAGCTCAGACAAAGTGCATAGGTAACTTGCTTAGTAAAGTCTATGAATGGGCTAAAAATTGAAATACTGATACTGCTACCTATAACTTGCTCTAGACTGAGTAAAACCCGATTTAATTTTACAGTAGGAAGTATACTGATTGTATTCAAACCTAGTTTACAAAAGAAGGGTAGGGAAATGATTGTTAGACTTTTTTTTTTACAATTTTTGCTTGATAGGTAATCGGTGTGTAAATGTCAGGTTTTTGTAAAATGATTTGACTGGACCACGTGGAAGCACATGCATTATGAAGGTATTCATAAATATGCAAGCCAAGTGTGCCTTATGCATATACATTTCATATTAAATGTGATGCTTAAATGTCAATGAAAAAGAAAATGGATAAGCCAATGAAATTCTTGGAGATACAACCTGTTTGACCGGGCAGTGATATTTATTCTGATCTTACCATCAAAGCTGGTGCTGACTGATTCATTGAGTATCATACGTCAATTGTCAATATTAAGACATTGTTGCTGCCTAACACACCTACTTGCTTCTTTATCACGAAGCAATTATTTTGGTACTGGAATTTTACAAGAGTGAATGGATTAGACAGCTAACAGGGCAGCACAGTTGTACATCAGCTAATGTTTCTGTGTCACAGTACTAGCTGCTTTAGTTCAATTCCTGGCTGAGTGTCTGCTGTGAGACTGGGACATTTGCATGTCACTCATGCCCATGTGGATTTTTGTAGGAGTCATAATTTTCATCTCCATTTCCCTAAACTGTAGCTAGGTAAACAGGGAATGTTTAAAATGACTCGATTATTCCTTACAGCTACTGTTTGCCATTACAGGATCAGCTTCCCACATCACAGAAATGGATAAAGCAAGCAATGGAAATGGATGGATGGATTGATGGACGGACAGACAGATGGTCACTTGCTGCAGGATATACAACTTGAAAACAGTCTGACATTGCTCAAGAAGGGAATAATGTCAGTTCAATGAATTCACATACATCGAATGAAGCCTTGTTCTTAAACCAAGTTAAGAAATATGCGTTCTGTGACTGCTTATGGAAGCAATAAATGGTACTCATAGCCCAAATGAAGATGACAGTCTCCCTTACATCACTGTTACTATTATAATGAACTCTGGGAGCACTTTAGTTTGTGGATAAGAAGAAATCCCCTTTTGATCTAACACATTCAGAATATTCAGCATTTTTGATCAACTGACAAAAAACGTGGGCTGGCACTTCTGGCTACTGCAAAACTGAGCAGAGTGCCTTGGGCCTTTCAGTAAAAACTTAGTAAATGGTTTGTGTTATGAATTCAGACATTTTTTTCTGGCTCTCTGGTCAAGCATACTTTAGAAGAAACAATTAGCCAGAGCATCAACAATACCAAAGCCAGTCTAGAAAATATTATGAAGTCATTAAAAACAAGCTTCAGTTCACAGATTGGGAAAATCAATGATGCACATGCTATGCTTATGAATGTAGTGTATTATCTGACCTGGACCATACCAATAGCGACCATTAATGCAGGGCTATTAGACTTACAAAGTCTCATAGAACATTACATAGTTAATAAAAACTAGGCATAAGATTCCCAAACAAAGCATTTTAACACCTAGATGTTGGGAGTGGGGACTTACTCATACACCAAGTTAGGCTTTAGCATTTGATGTGGTCCATTTAATTAGGTTGAGACAAGAGGGCAATGAAAACTGGCAATGGTTGCGGGAAAGTGAGGGTAAATGAGGGGGCCTGATCGCTCACAAGATATCAAAGTGGAAAAAAAGACTTAGTTTTAGTAACGATTTCAAGGTCATGGGATGATCCTTACATCTGCTATCTGATAAGATAGCTGAGTATGGGAGGTCTGTAGAGTACGTAACAGGGAACAATGTTTTAGATAGGGAAGGAATGCATATGAGGGGCAGTAGACAATAAAATATTTCCAAGAGATGTGAAATCAGTATAATAATCATCTGATTCAGTGGTCCATCCTCACACAACTAGTCTCATTCCATAAGAACGGGACTGTAAAAACTAAGAGAAGAGGTGAGATCGTCAGCTTGGAAAACATTTATGCATGTATGTATTTATTTATTTACTGGTTGTCTTTTGTTAACTAGGTCAGCCCACTTGGCTGATGGCCCATTTTCAGTGGAGACCCATGGAGAAAAGCTCCAACAATAAAAAAATAAATAATAACATTTTTATACATAACTACATGAATTCATGCTATAATTGAATATGGGTACATAGCAAACATGCATTCATATGGTAGTGGAAAAATTAACAAAGCATAAAATTCAGCAAAATCTATAGCTAAAAAGTAAAAGTGATGGAGACGTACTAAAAATGAAGATTTTCAAATAGGACGACAGAAAGGAAGCTCTTAAACATCTTTAATGACTAAATTGAGTTGCTAGAGAGGAGGACAAAAAAAAACAGGAGTAGTAAAATGAAGGGTTGAAATTAGAGGGGTGGGGAAGATTGTTTAGAGGAGTCAAGACAGTGAAAGAAAGCCGGGTTTGAGAAGAGACACAAATCGATCATAGGCAATGCTGGGGCAGAAGCACTTATCAAGATTGGTAATACAAAAGTGCAGAGACATCAAAATTTTGGCTGCATATGAAATGTAGAAATGATGAAGTGTTTAACCTAAATTTTATACAATGGGAGGAGGAGTTGTGGAGAAATTGAGACTGAGGTTTATAAATTCATAGGTGAATGCTATGTTAACTACCATGGAGGGCCATTATAAGACTAGTCAATAACCCAAGGTCAAAATCAGACTCTGTACCCTATGTTTATGAGGTGATGATCTTAACCATTATGCTAAATCCACCTTCCTGGGTGGGGCAACTAAGCTTGTGGGATCACATATGAGTGTTACAGCTTCGGTTTATGATATATAGTAGTAGAAAATGTGATACAGACATGAGGTGGAGATGCAGGATAGCAGCAATGAGGGTCCTACACGAGTTTTGAGAGTGTGAAGGATCACAAACCTGTTGGAGACAAGTTGATACAATGATGTTGCTAGTTTTTTTCTAATCAAACAGAATGGTCTCATAAAACTAGGGAAGAAATACAGGTCCTGCTTGCAATATCTTCATTGGTAAAAAACATATTAGATAAAAAAGGAAAACATCCATGCACAAACCAGTGAACAGATTGGAGCCAGAGGTTTATATTTTGATTAGGAAAGTACTTATATACTTTAGGCTGAATTTGGAGTAAAGAGTGATTGAAAGATGGAGAAAAATCCTCAGGTATTTTTAATACACACTTAATGATTGCCTGTGTAGTTATACTGAATTAGTTTCAGTCTATATACAGTGATGGACTATGTCTGTTTGCCACTGTAGCCTTTTGAGGTGGGTATTGATAGAAGGAAGGGTTTCCTAAATGTTCTCCATGGTGCTCTGTATTTGCTGATGTTCTTAAGTCATTTAAATTATTTATAAATTGTGCAGTAGATGAATATTGTGAATGTTTTGCTCTGTCTCCATCAGCAATCAATAAAAAACAATGCAAAAAATGCATTGCTTTTTGATTTTACCATGATTAGAAAATGGATCCACCCTGAGAAGTCAGTGTATAACCAGACAACAGCAATATAGACAATTTAGAGTTACAGAACGGCACATCTACTGAAAGTATAGGTTAATTTATGAAAAATGCTTTTTGTAGGAAGGCAAGCCACCCCAGCACTCCCAGGTAGGAAACATTGGTATCTGCCTGCATACTTATATTTATATTTATATTCATATATATTATAACATAGCATGATGGCACCATCAGGAGATCCTAGCATGTGATATAAGTAGGTATAGTCAATCCATCAGGCATACACTGTCCAGATAGTACTTTTCAAAGTTAAACATGCAACAATGGGTATTAGGGAATGGCAGGACATTTGAGGCATCTGGCCCTTTTTGGACTTTATCTTTAAGCTAAGGTAATTGGAAGTAGAAGGTGGTGTCTTTACAATGCAAGGTTACAGACAAAATGTCAGGAGTCGAGACATCATGCACCTGTGATGACTCAGGATCGAGAAGTTAACTCTCAAAGAGCCTGCTGACAGAGAGAGGGGCACTCTGCATTACAGGTGTCAGCAGAAGCCGAGTTCTACCTTTATGAGGTTTAAGACTGGCAACTCTAGCAAGCTGGTGTTTTGTAACAAAATTGTTCTTGAAGTGTCTTTGTTAATCCTAGCCTTGCTCTTGTGTATTTGATGTCAGTCTGATGCAAGACTCTTTGAAAGTTTCAGCATTACCACCCACTTCCATTCATTGACTTTTCAAGCACTCAGCTGAGCACACATTCAACTAGTTCTGACACTGAAAAGTCCTGTGACAACAGAAAATATTGATCAAATGTGCATAACCCATATACTGCATAGTCATAAAGCCATGGAGAAAAAAAAATAACTTTGAAAGCATGAAAAAATGGCTTATATAACTACAGACTTAGAGTTCAGCCAAATACTGTAAAAGCATTCTCGGACTTGCATATTCAGGGAGTGGCGATCAGGATGACAAAATGGACTGAACGAAGGGGGTACCATTCAAGAAATATTAGGGCACGCTAACAGAGATATACTTTACCTTTACTTGATTCAAGTCATCCTGACTAAAACATGGAAAGAACCTTGCAAAATAATTTTATCTTATAACACGAGGTTAAATACGCTGGAGGCTATGGAAAGTTGCATTAATATGGTATGATGTAAAGAGCGCTCCATGTTTCCAGATGTACAGTGGTAAGCATGTAAAGCAACTTTGCATTTGCAACACTCAGCACTAAGGTGAGCCTTGCGTCACCCAATATTTCAGGGGAAACGATTCTGGCTGACTGCTGTCCAGTAATTTCTGTTTGCTATGGTTTTATAACTTATATTAATTGCATGCTATATCTACCAGACAACAATAAATTTGGATGAAGTAGAAGTGATGATTCAGAGTACAAATACAATGTAGCAATCTTACTGATAAAGTATTAATGCTACATCTTTGGAACCATTGAACATTAGAATACTATAAGTAAGCATTGAATATTAATTAACTATGAGAAGAACAATTGTCAGGTCTAAGTTTACCCTGGGTAAAAAGTAAGCTGTGTGTGAGTGAGTGTGGGGAGGGGGAGGAGTTTGTGTGTGTGTGTGTGTGTGTGTGTGTGTGTGTGTGTGTGTGTGTGTGTGTGTGTGTGTGTGTGTGTGTGTATACGTGTGTGTGTGTGTGTGCAAGAAATGTGTGATGGTGTTATATACTCTGTGAAATAAAAACAAGACAACCAGAATTAGAAACTCATTTCTAAAAGTTAGAAGGTAGGATAGTAGACATTTTGTCCATAGTTATTAATTGAATAGTAGCATTTCCTGACGGTACAGTTATGGTACAGTTTAGTAAACAGACTGCTGATTCAGTTTAAGGAGACAAAACACCTGTACTAACTAGCATTGAGTTCTAGTGCATCAGGAGTATCAACATGATCCATAGTTTCAAAGGTAGAAAATGTTGATTGAAAGCCAGTTAGCTGATTTAGTAGTGGGACAGGCTTTTGACAATGTAGATGCTGAGCCTAGATGATTCATAGCACAGGGCAGAGAGGGCATGAAAAGAAAATATCAGTATATAGGACAGTATATATCTTCTGGGTATAGAACTGCTTCTGTTCTTTTTCTGTGCCTCACTACTATTTGTAATCATGCTACGTATAATGGAACTCTATACTATATACGTGTGTGTGTGTGTGTGTGTGTGTGTGTGTGTGTGTGTGTGTGTGTGTGTGTGTGTGTGTATGTGTGTGTATATATATATATAATATATATATGTGTGTGTGTGTGTGTATGTGTATATATATATATATATATATATATATATATATATATATATATATGTGTGTGTGTGTGTGTGTGTGTATGTGTATATATATATATATATATATATATATATATATATATATATATATATATATACGTGTGTGTGTGTGTGTCATTTGCATATGTGCAGGTGCATATTCTAAGCAGAAGAAACAGTGAAATGATGAAACAAAAATGCAAACCCAAAGCAGCACACGAAATGACCTCTTACAGACCTTTGGCTGTGAGAGTAGAAATCTCTTCCTTGGACTGAAGGCAGTTGTTATTGAAAGTGCATTCACTATGACCGGTAAACCATTGGAAGCAAAATATGCAAATGGGAATTGATGAAGGTCACAGCTCACAGAACTGTTTATGATTCTGCTTATATCTATGGCTCAGCAGTGGGTGTAAGGAAAGGCAATTTAGAAAACTAACATTTTCTTGAGCTCTTGTATATGTCATTTATATGCCTTATACAGGAGTGTTCCAAATTGTTGCAGAAATAAATTCTTACTCTGTGCCTTTTTGTATTGACAGGGTCTGGGTTAGAAAATATCCGTAATTCTGTTTTTTTTTCCCATGTATTTATTTCCTTTTTACTGTTTTAATCTGTTCATTGTGACTTGTCTATGTTTAAAAACATCACAGGCTTTCCTCTTGTTACCTTTTTAGAAGACACACTCACACATGTTTTGATAGTCTAGGTATCACATAATTTCTATTCATTCATTTTCCTTCATTAATTTCAGTACATTTAAACTGGGAAATTGTATATTTGCTGCAATATTCTAGCATTTAACAAATCTAGAAAAGATCAACCCTCATTCTAGTAGTTATCCTTATCAATAGTCTATTGGTTTGCACATTCTCCTTTAGTAAAATAACTAGAAGGATTTAGGGTATAGCCCCATGACAAACACATGGGTTTATATTTTTATAATGATACAGAACACATGTGCCATTCTCTGTTTATCTCATTGAGGTGAGCTGCCATGCCCCTTTCTTGGTTGAAGCATTGTGCTTTTCTGATTTGGCAGAAAGTTGCTAAGAAGATTTATTGCATCATGCCTCCATAATATCATAATGCTACGCAGCCCAGGATTTTCATCTGGAAGAATCTAGGCCATTCATTTTGTTTCCTTGTATGTTGGCATAGACTGTATAAGGCTTCTGATATTCTCTTTTTTTTTCAATTTCAGTCTACGTCCATCTTGATTTTTTCCTCTGTTAGTTACTATTTGCAAAGGTGCAGCAATTGTCTTTCCACCATCCTTTCACTACACTTTCCAAGGATTAATGGTTCCACAATTTCTCCTTTTACTGTTATCTGCCAGTTGGGTGGTACGGCGGTAGCGTTGTTACCTCACAGCAAGAGGTTCTCCCGTTCGATTCTCAACTTGGCTTGGGAGTGCCTTCTGTGTGGGTCTGCATGTCCTCCCTGTGGTTGGGTAGCGTTCAAAAGACATGCGTGCGTAAATGGGCGTTCCTTCGTTGAAGGTTAGGTGTCGAGCTGGCACCACGGCATTTCGTAAAAATCTACTGCCAGTCATTATCAGACCGGAGTTCTGCTGTGGCGACCCCTTACCGGGAAAAAGCAGAAAGACAAACAACAACACTGTTAGCTGCCAGTTAAAAAGTACTTAGTTAGGAGAGCTTATGTTTTCATATTTAAGTGTGGCCCATATCAGAATCTCATAAATTAAAATATAAGCTTTTCATCAGCTTATTCCTCTTCTCCAAATCATGCTTTCTCCTTCCTCTTTCTGTCTGTCACTCTGTCATTCTTATACAATTCATTAGCTAGCTGACAATTAGCAGCAAATAATAGGTGCCATGATTTGATTAGGCAATTTTATGTATGGCTTTAAAAGTAATACCAAAAATTCCCACCATGACACAGAGAAAATATGCTGTTTCTTTGTAAGTTAAGAGCTTAAAGAAGAATGCTTGCCCTCAGTGAAAAGAAACTTTTTTTCACTGATGTGACACTACTTGATAATTTTAAGTCCCAATCTTTTTTCTTATATGCCACCTGTGCTGTAGTCACTACGTACATCTCTACACATTACATTTGTAGAGATGTATTTGTAGAGTCACTACGTACGTCTCTACAAATGTAACGTGTTCCTTTCATTCCTAACACCGCTGTTATACAAATGTAAGTCCAGAATGCTACTAACTTCTACCTTAGTATACTGCACTAGTTTTCCTCAGTAGTGTCTCATCTTTTTTCTGCAATTAATTATTTCAACACTTTTTCATATTCCATTGATAATCTTATCCCATCCATCCTTTGTATCCCCTATAACTCTAATCACTTTGTAAGGTGCTAACATGCATTTGACTATATACAGCTTCCAGCTTTATCATGCTGCATCATAATGCTATAAAACATTTTACTGTTTAATATGCTATAAACGTTGACATAATAAAATGCAATTTCAACTCAGACTTAATCCTCCAAATGTATTTTGTCTTACATCTACATTTCCATCTTACTCCTCCAAATGTTGTAACCTTTGTTTAACTTATACTGTATTTATTTTCTAAAAGGTTATGCTGTAATGTTTTATTACCAGTTGCCCTCTGAAAATGGGTATCACTCGATAGGGTTAACCTTTCTAACAACATGTAATTAAATAAGTAAATAAAATGCAGCTGTTATGGACTTGATCATAAACAACTGAACTAGGGATGGAGGATGTTTCACAGCTCCATAGCTCATTAACAACAAATAGCAAATGCAATGCTGTGGCATGCTAATGCCTACATCTAGAAAACAAACAAAAATAAATAAATAAAAGAGCAGAATTGAATATACTCCCTTGTCATTGCATGAAGTGCCTTAGCATTTATTACATTGTAAACCATGTCTCCAGAAGTTTTTCATTAAGCTATGATGACTTTGTTAAATAAAAATGCATTCAATAGAATTTATTTAACATTTGTTCATCAGGAAAGTCAGATTGGGACAGAGCCTATTTTTCGAAGAGGCCGGGGGAGAAATGCTCCAGAAGCAAGTCTTTGAAATGTGAGAGGAAACCGAAGCAACCAGAGGAACACACAGGGAGGACATGCAGACTCTGCACAGAAGGCACATCAGCTGAAAATCAAACTGGAAAACCTCTTGTTGTGAGGCAACAATTCTAACAGCTGCACCACTGTGCTGCCCACAGATAGACAATTTAATATATTCTGTGCATTTATTTCTATCCTTAATACTCTATTTGTTCTTTACTACTGCTTCTGTTAACTGTAGGGTGCTTTTAACTTTCTGAAGAGGAATTGTTTTGTTGTTATTTAGTCATTTAGTCGAGTCTGACTCTTATGTCCTAGAGGACTTTAGCATGCCAGACTTTTTTTGTCAAAAATTGCTTCATATTAATTACTTTAATAATGGTGCTTATCCATTTTTGTCTGGACTCCTCCTCTTCTTTTGTCTTTCATCTTTCCTGGCATAAATGTTTTTTCTAGTGAATCTTGTCTTTACATTATATGGCCAAAGAATCTCGGTTTTACTTTTGCTATCTGACTTTCTAGTGAGCACTCTGGATTTATCTCTTTACGTATTGACTGATTTGATTTTATTGTAGTCCATGGACTCCTCAAACATTTTCTCCTGCACTATAGTTCAAATGCATTAATTTTCCATTGTATAGCCTAATTCACAATCTGATTGTCTCTCACAACTATGTGTTATTATTTGTAAAACCACATCTTTCTCTGTGTGGACCTTTGTTGACAATGCAATGTCTCTGCTCTATAAAGTCTTAGCCAGATCTGCATGACATTCCATAAAATAATCACACATGCTTTCATTTCATGGTTGCAATCACTGTCCTCAGAGGTCATTGAGTCCAGAAAACTAAAATCTCACACTGCATCACCTTCATCCCTATATATTTACTGACATAATTTTTTATTATTATTATTATTATTATTATTATTATTATTATTATTATTTAGCTGGTACAGCGGTAGCATTGTTGCCTCACAGCAAAAGGTTCTCCCGTTTGATTCAAGGCTGAAGTGTGGGGAGTGCCTTCTGTGTGGAGTCTGCATGTCCTCCCCGTGGTTGGATGGGCATTCAAAAGACATGCATAAATGGGCGCGCCTTTGTTGAAGGTTGGATGTCGAGCTGGCACCTCGGCGTTCGTGAAAATCTACTGCCAATCATTAGCGGACCAGAGTTCCACTGTGGTGACCCCAAACCGGGAAAAGCCAAAAGACAAACAACAACATTATTATTTAGCTACTGAGCATCAAGCATCTTTAACTTTTATTCACTTTCAGCCATCATAAAGGCATCATCTACATATCTGAGGTTATTAATATTTTCTCACCAGTTTTGATTCCAGGACTTGGTTTGTCTAATTCAACATATTACAAGATACATTTAGCATATAACTTAAATTGACAGGTACCTAATGCAATATGTCCCTCATTTCTGGAATAGGCTACTTATAAAATTACTTCCTATCAACCTTTGAACTTTCCCTGTAGATGACTGGATGGATGATCAAAAATTTTCCTCTTGCGTATATGGGTAAAATCTTCATACCACAGGGAACTGTTAGCCTGTCAACAGTACTGAGTGATGTGGCTGAGCTTTTGATAGTCCCTTTCACCATATGGCCAGTAAAACTTATGAACTTATGAACCTGTAAATATGTAGGTGCCAATACAACCCTAAATCTTTTTCTACAGCATAAATGGCACTACTGCACTAGTATGGAGAATACACTACTCAAAAGAGCCAGTTTTGTGGGCATGTAAAGGGCATATGAATTTATATATCAGTCTATGTTGTTGGCAAGACTCCAAGAACTGGTTTAGGTGAAGGTCCTTACAGATGATTTTAGAGACATTTGAAGGCCTAAACCTTCCAAGTAGTATTTGGCAGAACAAACTGATATCATAGCATACATGTATTAAGTGTTCCCAAAGACTTATTCTGAACCACAGTGTGTTGTCTTTGTTTATAAATTCCCACATATGGATTTGTTTGAGTTGCATATCACACTCTTCATGGACAACCTTTTCCTCTTAAAGTAGACAAACATCAGCTGAACTGATACAAGAAGCGACACAGAATAGCTTTAGCAAACTATGTGCTTGGTTTCACAATAAGTAGCAGTTGGTCAATGCCACAACAAAACTTTCTCCATTTTATTTGGTAGAAATGTAAAGTTTAGAAGAGTGTTACATGCTCTGATTTAATTATCCATTGGATAACCCTGTCAGAGAAGTCTACAGATCTCTTGGAGTATGCCTGTACCTTAGTTTATCAATTAAACATCTCATTAGGATGTTGACTGATAAGGTCCTGAGGTAATTAAAGGTTAGTTGCACACAGATAGAGCATTTGGATGGGTGTGGTGGTGCTTTAGATTATGTCATATGTACTTATTACTAGCCTGAATCATGAATATGCACTACCATTGGATACTTGATAAAATGTATTCTACTCTATGCACCATGTAATAAAGGAACGTTCTACCCATTTTTTTTTTTTGAATTGCCAATTATAACACCTCTGGAGTCCCCAAAAGATCAATGGTGTCTGGAGTTCCCAAGTCCTCAATTTCTCATGAAAAGAATGTCTTCCAATGGCTACTCATTTATTTTTCATCTGGGCATTGATTGGTTAGTTAACCCTTGTCACCAACAATGAAGGAAAAAATGCCCATGCACCAACTTGCTAAACCTCCCTGGGCTATATTGCTGAACTAAAGTAGATAATATAGTTCAGATTTTTATCTTTAATCTAAAATAAAACTCTGTTAAGATGGTTAGCTCTGCAAGCATCCTTTACATACCTGCATTTATTTCTGTCAATACGTATACAGAGTAGTGCATCGTGGATTCAGTTTTAGTATTATTGTGCTGTTTATTAATACATGCTTGAACTTGTGCTTGGGTTTGATGGAAGGACTTTCTCCAATGTAAAAGTTATTTTCTTACTGCAAGGCTTTCTGTTGTTTTTTGCCACTGCATACTTTTGTTTGTCTCTTTCACAGTCAGATAAGTGTGAACTGCCCCATGGTCCCTTTTCAGCCATAGCATAGCCGTATCTATTTTGGTTGTTGTCAGTCACTTATATTTGTTGGCAGCTGTTAAGGAGTAATTTGTTGATTTCATTTCTTATTGTATTCTAATCACGTAGACCAAAAGAGTCATTTTCTCATGAGCTCCTACTTTGCAACAGTCTTTCTTTAAGGGACTAAATTTCCTCCACAATGTGCATTTACATGTAACAAAATGCAAACAGCTATAGCTATCATCCATAGCAATCGACACATAATCCATTATAAATGGTATTTATTTTACTTATTCATTAACTGTAAGGTCTGCTGCAGTTTTTTCCCACATTCCCAAAACATGCTGCAGATGGATTGGACATTCTAAACTGGCCCTAGGTGTGATTTTGTGTATGTGTTTGCCTTCTGAGGAAGGTCGGACACCAGGCTGGCAATGCAACCCCATAAGACTCCACTGCCACTCATTGTGCAGAACAATGTTCCTCTGTGATGACTCCTAATGGGATCAGCCAAAATGAGAAAAAGAAGATTAACTGCATGGACAAAGTTAGTCCAAGGGATCCATTTCAGTTGTACCTTGGAATTAAACACATAACATAAATGCAGAAAGCAAGTGTTAATCAAGTAACATACGACTTAATACAAAACAGCAAAGATCAATACTAAATGAAGTCTGGCGTCACAAATAGTAAAAAAGTAAAAAATATACCTAATACAGATATAAGACAGCTTAATAAGTACTGCCATCACATGGTATCCAAGCGTAAATTAGTTGTATTAACAGCTATGTAAAGACAGAATGCAAACCCTAAATAAAAAATAAATAGTGTAGTATACCTAAGCTTTGGGCATTAGCAGTGTGACTTGTAGCTACCATTTTCACAGCCCACTCCTAAAAACTGATCTTGTAGTTAGGGATCTGAGAACCTATGTCAACAATGAACTGTCTTCTGACCACCATGTATCTACTTGGTAAGGAAGTCCTTTTTCATTGCATAGCTTATATCTAAAAGTGTTTCATCCAGATGCAGGGAAGTAATAGTTCCATTGTAATCAGCACTCGTTGGCCAATCATTGAGTATATTTTGGTATGTACTTGCCAAAACACTTGTCACAACTAGAATGATTTCAACACCTTCTCATTAAAAAAGACATTAAGGGCTTACATTGAAAAATATGCAGACTATCTCAAAGCCTTATCCCTCTTCTCAGTATCACGCAGGCTACTGAGAGGTGACCTCTTCTTTGTGTATAGAGCTTCAAAACACCATTTTCTGTCAGATTATTACATATTTACTAGTCCAGTGGTATAGTAAACATCCACACAAAGGATCTCAGTCTCTTTTGCAAAATAAATAAATAGAACATGTTCAAAAAATAGGTTTGCATCACAAAAAATGTCACTTGCATGAAACCATCTTCCACTCCACATAAGGCAAAATATTTTTCTTATTATTTTCAAATATAATTTTGATTAATGGATGGGTAACCACAAATTCACCTCTGGTTTATCACTCCATTTCCTTAAGGATGGGTGAACTACATAAATGTTCCATCATAACATTGTTTGGTCTGTCTCTGGTTCATTTATATACAAAATATTACAGCTAAAAGTACATATATAAGCTTCCTAAGATCCTTACAGATCCATAGCATACTAAATACCTATGACCTTATGAACCTATAATGCTATTGCAGTTCTAGGCATCTGTAAAAGTGATACAGTCTGCAATATAAAATATAGCTATGCATGAACACAACATTCAGATAATAAAGTGTGCCTAAATGGTATATATAGCCTCTCATTTTTTATGTTGGAGCAAAGATGACTTGGTAGGAAAGTGCTAATGATTATAATCCAGCTTTGTAGACAAGGACAGTTAGAGTAATATAGCCCTAAATTTTTTTATTGCAAATAACATTTCCTGAGGTAAGCACACGGCAGCATTGCTCAGTGTGTTGGGTACTTCTACATGTGGACTACTTCTAAGTTTCTCATTGGGAAAATAAACCATGGACACAATGTACAATATTGGATATGTTTTGCTTAGTTGTTATAATCAAAAGACCACTGAAAATGCAACATAGTACGCTGCTGACCTGAAATGATGTGAAATGAACTGTTACTTTGGATGAGGAATTACATTTGTCAGTGACATTTGCAGTGAAACTTCTCACGCAAAACTGTTATCGGAACTGAGTTTAATATTAGCAGGAAAATGCTGAAGTTCAGTTGAGTATGGAAACGGAAGGCAAAGACAAGCAAAAGATGAGGAAGTATGAGGTAATTGTTGATGCAGACATAAATTCAAAAGTTACATACCTAACCAGAATAGTAAGAGTTTTTTTTTTTTTTTTTTTGAATGGTCAAACCATATCATGCTTTAATATTTTAATGAAGCAAAATGCCATAAATATGGGAAATTCTGACATATAAACGCATCATGTTGCAGTAAGAATCAGTCCCAAGTAAAGACTAAAAGTAAAAGCTTTTCAGAAAAATAATAAAAATATATCTTCCTAAGCAGGAAATGAAGTACCCATGTTCTTATTGTTAAACAATAAAGGAAAACAAGTCATCTGATTTTCTAATAAATGATTAGGGAATTGTCAAAGAGATACATTCAGTAGCAATATTGCTGATTAAAGTTGAGAAGAATCTTTCAATTAACCTTTCAAGGGTACAGTTACTAAGCATGTCTGTTAGACCTAAAATGTTTACTAAAGTAAGTTTATTAGTAGTATATTGGGCTATGAAAAGCTAAGGGAGCGTTTGCCCACAGTTGCAGTGAAAATAGATGGCATAGTCTTACTTTGTATGAGAGGTATTGCAAGGTAGTGAATTTATCAATTTGATTAATTTCAATGTACCTCCAAGGATCTGTATGAGCTAGTCCCCACCATTACACAGAAAGTGAAGGTTAATAAAGACTTTGGCTAAAAAAGATAAAATATTATCTGTTCAATAAAGAATGGTGAATGTGCTGCAAATATTAATTGCAGTAGTAAAAAGGACAATTTTATTCAGTAGTGTGGTGAATACAAGTATAAACCAAGATGTTAACACAAACATATATTGCTTACTGACAGAGGAAGATCTTGATCACCTTCTGAGTGGTGGAAACATGCTCTTAGCACCTGCTTAGCAACAAACATCCACTAATGATGATTGTATGAGATATACAATCATAAATAAAATAACAAGCCTTTTTGTGAGAAACTCATTACCATTTGCTGTGGGGTGTGTACCTTCCATTTTCTAAGGAATTAAAAAAAAACTGTCAAAGACTGGAATAAAGTAAAAGTAATATCTTTACTTTTGCCAGTTAGGGGTCGCCACAGCCAAACTCCGGTCCGCTTATGATTGGTAGTAGATTTTTACGGTGCCAGCCCAACACCCAACCTTCAAAGAAGGCACACCCATTCATGCACACACCTACCTATATGTCTTTAACATCACTCAACCACAGGGAGGAAATGCAGACTACACAGAAGGCGCTCCAGCTGAAAATCGAACTGGAGAACCTCTTGCTGTGAGGCGACAATGCTAACTGCTACACCACAGCGGCCTCTTGTCAAAGACTGGAATATGGTGGTGTAACCAGATGAACTATTAGTGAAAGGGCTGATTGAAAGTGAGAGTGCAAGACCATGAACTGTGCAAGTTGCAGATTAAGTATATTGGACAAAAGTGGAAATTGACCTTATATTGTACTGAAGAAAATGACCTACACCAACACCACCACTATCATGCACACCTGTGTGAAAATTTGCAGGTATTCCAGTGCTTAACAAACTACTCAGGAAGTTCATGCTTGATAGAATACAGTACTAACACTCTTGCAATGGATGCTAAAAGAGAAGACTTTTGGGCAATGGGAATGTTAGAAATAGAGTGAATTAGAATATAAACAGTTATTAACATGCAGTAAAGTGTTGTTACATTGTAAGCCCCAGCATACACTTACATTAACATATGATTGCTCTGCCTATGGTACTGGATCTGTTGTTTAAACTTCTAGGACATCTTCTCCAGCAGAGAAGAATATTCATAAAAGAAGCTATACTTTCCATTCTGGTGTAATTAATTAAGTAAATAAATCAATAAATAAAAAACTAAGTAAGTCAGTATTACTGAGGAAGATTAGAGTTGGTTACATACAAAGAATCAATGTTAATACATCTTGGTATTAATTAAGTAAATAAATCAATAAATAAAAAACTAAGTAAGTCAGTATTACTGAGGAAGATTAGAGTTGGTTGCATACAAAGAATCAATGTTAATACATCTTGGTATTACAGACACTGGATCCTACCCAATTTGGCTTTGTCAAGGGCAGATCCTGCCTCTTGAACTTGGTCGACTTTTTCGAAACAGTCACTAAGGCCATTGATGAGGGTAAGGCAGTTCACACAGCCTACCTTGACCTAGCAAAAGCGTTCGACACAATACCCCACTCGGGCATCATAGAAAAGCTCATCAGCTTAGATGTAAACCCATATGTCACAAGATGGGTTGCAAACTGGCTCAAGGACAGAACACACAGGGTTAGAGTTGCTGGTGCCAAGTCAGACTCTAAGCCGGTCACAAGCGATGTCCCACAGGGCTCAGTCCTGGGCCCCCTCTTGTTTGGCATTTATTTTTCTGAAGTGCAGGCAAACATAGGGGGATTGTGGCTGACAAAATTTGCAGATGACTGCAAACTGGGCACCATAATTGACACTCCATCAGACACAGACATCCTCCAGAGAGGTCTCATAGAAATGGATAACTGGTGCCAGAGCCATGGCCTTAAGCTAAATGCCAAAAAATGTATAGTCATACCCTTTGGGAAAAACAAGGTAACCCCTAATTACCACATAGGTGGTAATCCATTAAACACGGAAGAAGTTATCAGGGACCTGGGGACCCAAGTTGACAGTAACCTCTCTTTTGACACTCACATTGCCAAAGTGGTTAGGAAGACCTTCTACATTGCCCACCTGATCATGAAGGGATTCACATCCAGATCAGGAGAGGTCATTGTACCCCTGTACTCTTCACTTATCAGACCAATGATTGAGTACAACGCCCCATTCGGAATGTACCTTACCCGACACCTGCAGCAGTTAGAAAGACCGCAAAAGTTCCTCACCAAAAGGATAAAGGGGCTCAAACATATGTCATACGATGCCCGACTGAAGAAACTCCAGCTCTATTCAGTCGCATACCGTCTGCTCAGAGGTGATCTGTGCCTGACATACAAGGCCATGTCCAACCCGGAATTAATGGACATGCTCCACCTCAAAAAATCCAAATCCACCAGAGCCATGAGAGCAAGAGACTTAAACCTCAACACGGATATAAATAGGACATGCTGGAGGGACAGATTCATCACCCAGAGACTTCCTACACTATGGAACAGAATCCCAGTCCATGTGAGGCAGAGCCCCTCACTGACTCTGTTCAAGAGAAATCTTGACGAATGGATGGGAGATCGTAGGTTTAACCCGGGAATCATCTCTGTGTCACTGCTGAACAGAGGCACAGCAAACTAATGGGTATAGTATTCTCATCCTAAGGGGTGGTGAAAGCCACACACACTCTGGCTAGGCTTATAAATGCCCTAGGGCAGATAGCCTAGTATGAACTTATGAACCTATGAACCTATAATAGTCTGGCAAACAAGGCAGTGGCATATATCCAAACAAGGACTATAATCTTATTTGCTTAATCTTAGCAAATTAAACACAAAATATCTAAGGGAGAATGGACAGATGATGATCCCTCAGAAATTCCATTAACACAAACTATAAGAATAAAGTATCATGAGGGAAAACAAGGTCTAATGATGTTCTTACAAAACATAATTTTTAAGAAATGCAAGTAAAAGTTAAGATGATATTATGGGTGACTTGAAATGGCCAAAACCTTTCTAGAGTATTAATTTATGTGAGAAAAAGGTTGTTGTCTTAGAGTGGGTGGGAGGTTGAATATCTATTACATGTGAACATTTTAATTAAAAGCGGTCATAGGCTGTGTCCTGTGATGAACGAGCACTCCTTTTCATTGGAAAATGAGAATTACAGTACTGAAAGAACTACATAACAGTTTTAGTACATAATGCTTTGTAGGCATGAAACCCTGACATGAGAATTTGTTTGGCAGGCAAAATTAAACACAAAAATAAAGAATACATCAAAAGTTGTTGACCATTTTGGCTGGAGAGGAAAGTGGGTTCCCTATTGGAAGTATGGAAGCTTAACTGAAAATTCCGTAATGCTGAAAAAAAGTATAAAATACAAATTCAAAAGAAAAATAACAAATATCAAATGTTTCCATATTATCTTTAAATCCATCTGCACTACTTATACAGGTGTCGTGCCCCTATACCTCTGATACTTCCAAGACGGCTATCCTGTTAAGTAGGAGAAGGGCAATACACTATAATCTTGAAATTCAAATTACATAGCCTCATTTGCTTTTACAATCTTCCACTTCAAAGATCACGATAATTGTCTTCAGAATATCAAAATGCACCCAGAAAGGACAAAAAAGTATCTACACTAGTGAGAAATTCCAAGAAGATGATGGAAAAGGCAGTATATTGATTTTTGCAGGTCCATTCATAAGTAGTGTGTTTGTTATTTCTTTAAGTATTGCATAACCAGGCAAGTCAACAGGAAACATATGATTTTTTTTGGTATATCCCAAGAACACTATCTTCTTAAGTGGTCTCTTCATGCAGTAAGCCAAAAGAGGTTGATGAGATTGAGCCATGCACCCTCATCTATAGGATATAACTCATTAAAAGACCAGAACCTTATTCCTCCTTGCTAACTGCCAGTCAAAGCAGACTTCACATGTATACTCAAAGAGGTTACATTTCATATGACTGACATTAAGTTGCAAGCTACAGTTATACATTGACTACACTTTTTTTTCCTTATGATTTATTTAAATGTATCATTACAACTAAGGGAACTCGGTGTAAATTAAAGTTTTGTAATTTCATTCAACAGAATGGAGTCATTCATTCCCAAAGTGCATTAGTGTAAGGTTCTACCAATGGCTTAGCACAATTGTTTTCAAAGTCATTTTAACCTGGAATAAAAAAGTTGCCAATGAAGAGATAGACATAACAGAAAGTATGCCATCATTTCTGCTATGTTATCGACTCATACTGAATTGCTGTACTGGGCACCTGCAATGTTATTTCTTAATAGCCATGTTTGATGCAGGTTTAACCTACTCAAATTAAACTTGGGTCTCTATTAAGAAAAAAAAGTACTTTATATGGAAATGTCAGTGTGATATGCATACCTATAAGCCATTCAATGAATAAGATTCAACATACATTTAAGTTACAAACCCTGACATGAGAATAGGGTTGGGAGGGTGGCCTAATGGTTAAGGTGTTTGCCTTACAAACACAAGGTACAGGGTTTGAATCTCACAGGGGATAATTGGCTAGGCTTAAAATGGCTTGCAAGGGCAGTTAGCCTAGTATGAACCTATGAGCTTCCAAATGGAGTGCGCTCCAGGTAGAATGCATGTATTATAATTGGCACCTATGTCTCTAATGGACACAGGAAACCTGTAAACGGTTCATCTCCCAGGGTCCTGCTTGTAAATGCTGCATCTCCCAAACCCCTGCTTACACTTATCAAAGGTATCAGAACTTGTCAGAAATTTGGGATGCAAAGGGCCTTGTGGTTGTTAGCCTAGTAAACACTTATGAACCTATGAACAAAGATCCAATTTCCTTTAGCAGACAAAGATCAAATGCTGGTATCTTGTTAAGAAGACAAGATGAACAGTTAAGAACCAGATTGACAGCAGGCAATAAATAAATAAATTACAAACATAACTAAATAAACATTCTGAAGAAGATATTCTGATTCCTGGAAGTGAAATGATAGATAGTGATTGTGAATTTATGAGGTAATGAAAGTAAGGAATCTCTTCACACAAGACTATCATGCCAAGATGTCTGAAGTTCGGAAACCTGTTTGAAAGATGAGATATTCCCAGAAGATATAAAAGACACAGCAGGATTTGAATTTATGATTTGCGTATCTACAGAATTTGACTCTACCTTATCAATTGGACTCTAAAATGTTGTCTTACCTCAAGTAAAATATGTGTTATGAAATATTAAGATTTGGTCTTCAGCCATGAGGTAGTTCCTGGCATGTGTAAAACCAAGCAAGCTGATCTGCAATATAATAATATGAAAGTACGTAAGCAGAGAATTCAGAAAACAAAATGTGCCTAAAAGCATACATTGTAGCCTATGTTCTTTTTTAATATGGTAGTGTTAGATTATTTCAAAGCAGACACATGCTGCCACAGACTATGTATACTGTATTATACTGACCATTAGACAGAATGATATGTAACAGCAGTCTGTATGTCTATCCAATCCATAAGTATTGTACCTGTTGCCTACTGCTCGAGAATGATGGTGAGATACTTGCTATTGAAAAAGAGTGTCTTTCAAGGCTGTGGGCCTGTGAAATATCCTCCAGAAACCTATTAAACTAAAATAGTTTCCAGCTCTGGACTGACTACAAAAGAATAGTCCTACTGATAAATTCATGTTACTTAAATAAAGTGCCACGAATGTATGAATGTATCAGACACTGTTAATGAGATTTTAGGTAGTAAAATGTCATAGCAATACATGTATCTGGAAAACAACTGGTGGCTGCAAATGTGTTATTCAGCAATCCTGTGTGTGACTTACTATTGTCAAATACCAAAGATGAAGTTGCAGTTATGTACAAAACATCATGATGACCAAAATTTACTAAAAGCAAGCTGACAAAATGATCCAGAGTTGCAATTTATTAACTAAATGGCATAATATAAATAGCAATTTATTTGGACAAAATCCAAACAGTTCATGCATAAATATTATACCATAACAGTACTGTTGTTATATCAAGATAAAATCAGGTTTATATAATTTACTCAAAATACATATTCATCGAACAGTAATCAGCAAAATTCATTTCAGCGAACCCTGGACTTTTTCCCTGGCTTAGAAAGCACTTGGCCATCACTGCAACTTTTCCCTTTTCTTCATTGTAGTGCAGTCATGGAGTTGGCATATAAAGCTAGGGGGTGTGGGGGCCAAAGACCCTCACTTGGGTGGGTTTGATTTAGTGCATTGTCTGTTCTGGAGTGCTGGTAGGTGAGTGGTTCCTAACCCTTGTAAGTCCAGGGTTCACTGAAATCAGTTTTGCTGATCAGTGTTCAGTGAATATGTATTTCAATTAGGTGATATAAACCTGATAAAATCATAGTATCCTTAACTAAATGAGCAGAACTGCTATGCTAAATACATAAAGATCATCAAGGCCTTACTAAATGCAGAGAGAGAGATAAAGAGAGAGAAAGAGAAAATGAGAGAAATGAGGCAAAATGTCCATGTGGTGACCAAAACTCACCCAAGACACAATTAATGTCAAAGGGTGATATTCAGACAGGCAGTTCACAGCTACATAGCAGTTATTAGAGAGAAGTGTCACTGTACTTATATTCAAGTAAGGTAAGACAGGGCATTGACAATGAATAAGTAAAAGTGAAGATATTTTGAAAAACATGCCTACTTATGGCAAAAGCTTAAAGTATATAAAGTAAATCTTTAAGTAAATATGAAGTACTTTGTAAAAGCCATAAGCCTTGATGTACTTTGTATATTTTTGGATATTGTGGACAGTTAGGTCTATGTGTAGTCACACTTAAAACTGTTAAGGTAAGTGGTGGACTGTGCAGCTTTTATAATTAATATTTAAAAGAAAATAAAGGGGTTTTATATGTCTTATATAGGGATATCCTTATGTGAACACACTGATAGCTTCATTAAGATACAGAAAGGATGAGATAGGAAATACTAAAAAGGGGAGACACAACAAACAGGAGAATACAGACTGAAAACATCAAGAGGGCTTTGCAGGAGGAGGTGGGACAGGAGGAGCAAACTGTTTTTGTTGGGGGATATACCCCTCTACTTTTTTCATTTTTATTTTTATATGAGAGGGTAGTTTGAATGGGAAATAGATAAGCGGGTATAGGTGAAAGGATAAGGGAAGAAGTACTGAAGCGCCAACAGGGTTCCCAGCTCACAGAGCCTCAAACATTTCCACTGCCAGATGTCGGGGCAGTGGACGAACTCAATGTTGAAGAGGTAGATGCCTTTGATGGTGCGGTGGTTGGAAACAGCTATGAGAACGCAACTTGAAAGTGTCTATATCACATTGTCGAACTCTTAAAAGTTTGAATGCCATATGGTTGACACCATATGATTGAACTTTTAAAAAGCTGAACGTTTCAAAGGTGATCTCCGTACAGTATGGAATGGGAAGATTTCACTTTTCTGCACTGTAGTGCGATCTTGGAGTTGGTATATTTAAAGAGCAGGGAGTGTGTGGGGTGCAGGGGGGCTTGCCCCCCTGGTTAAACCATTCAGATAGGTTTTTTCTTTGGTTTATTTTGTTTTTATTACATTTTTGAACTTTTAAAAGTTCGATCATATGGTATCGACCATATGAAGTACGAACTTTTAAACATTCGATAATGTAATATAGATGCACTTGAACACCCTGAAACAAAGCTTCAATATGCTGTATCTTCAGATCAACTACCACATCCAGCATATCCTCTACCAAGTCCTGAAGCCATCAGACAGGCAGAGGGTAGCAATTCCTAAGCTGAGAGGTACACATCTGGGTTGCTCCAAGGAAATTTGAACCTGTACATAATGAGCATAAATGGGAGAGAAATAAAATAATAAAGGATAACAGAAAACATAATTAAACTAAAAAAACAGAGAAAAAAGCCAGAGATGAAAGAAAGATACACTCCATAAATTCACACATCATGCGATACAGCATTCGATTTCTTACTTTAAAACATTTCTATTTTTATTCATCTTTATTGAAGTAAAACAGAATGTATGGAAAGTGCCTATGCAGACCTTTGTTTGAAACTGTATAGGAAGTACTTATGCAGACTTTAGGATGAAATGTTAAGGGAAGTGCATATACTTAAATTTGGGATGATATGGGAAGTGCATATACTTACTTTGGGATGATATGGGAAGTGCATATACTTACTTTGGGATGATATGGGAAGTGCTCATGCTTACTTAGCAGGACAATGGTTGGTATCAAGTAGGTTCACAGGAGGTTACTAAGCTAGCAGCCCTAGAGCCCCGAGAAGACTATCCATGTTAATCCTGAGTTGCTTCAATTTTTCTTGGTTAGATGGATGTAATTTGCAAACTGAGTACCCCTGTCCATTAGGGATATGGGTGCCACCCCCAGGGTTAATTTGTGGTGTCCTATCCATTTGTCTAGGTTGTGCTTGAATAGGGTTAATGAGGAGCTCTGTTTCACATGAGTTGGAAGTTTAATCTAGAGTGCAGCAATCTCTGTGAGATATATCTGTTTCTCCAACATGTTCTGTTTATGTCACAAGCTAGGTTAAGATCCCTAGAGTGAGTGAGTCTTGTGCCATTTGACTCGAGGATGTGCAGCATTTCCATCAGGGCACAGTTGGAAACTGCCGTGTAGGCCAGGCACAAGTTGCCTGTCAGCAGCCCATAAGATACAGAGTACAGTGACAGGGCTTTCAGTCTGGCCACATAGATCATGGTTTGGAGACCCTGTATTTTCTTGGTGAGAAAACTTTGTGGTCTCTCCAGCTGCTGCAAGTATATGGTGAGGTATGTGCAAAAGGGAGCAATGTCCTCTGTTAATGGTGTGCAGAGGGTCAAGTACAGTGGAATTATAATATCCTTAGACCTGGATGGGATGCCCCTACGTATGAGATGCGCAATATAGAAGGCTTTCCTCACCACTGTAGAAAATCGGTGGTCAAAATTCTGATAGATGTCAACCTGTGTTCTCAGATCTTGCACCACTGGGCTTGAATTTGGATTGGGGGAACTGCTATCAATATTGTAATTAGCAGGGAATTCTGCTTTGCTGAAGAAGATAATAATGCACTTTTTTGCCTTTAACTTTAGACCATTGGCTTTGACGCCTATCGTTTGTCTGTGTTAGCCTCTCTTGTGATATGTTAAAATTGTTGGGGGACTCATTGATTGCACTGTATGTGTACTGATAACCTGTTTGAAATCAGCAAACTTTATAAGCCAGAAGATGTCTATTTTAGTCTGAAATTCCAAGAAACAGATTTCAAACTGTAAAGGGCCCAAAACAGATGCTTGTGGTACGCCTCTGGTGATGGGTCTACTGGCAAAGGTGGAGTCGCCAACTTTGACAGTATGTGTTCTGTCAGTGAGCCAGTTGGCTACCCAGCTAATGACATAAGGGTTAACTCCCAGCAGGGAGAGTTTCTCAATGATACCTTAGTGGGGGTTGTATCAAATGCCTTGGCTAGGTCATGATTGGCAGTATGCACTGTCGTACCTTCATCCAGGGCTTTGGTGACTTTTTCAAAGAAGTCTACTAGGTTTAATAAGCATGATCTACCCTTAACTAAGCCAAAGTAGGTTGGTTCTAGAGTATGAAGGTTGCCTAGGTCTTTGTTGATAAAGTCCATGATGATTCTGTCTATGGCCTTACAGATGAGGCTGGTTAGACTTATGGGTCTATAATTCCCAGGGTCAGTTTATGAACCACCCCCCTTTGTGTGAGGTGATTACCGTTGCTGTTCTCCACTCTGCAGGAACAAAGCCAGTTCTCAGGCTATGGTTAAAGAGAATGCCAAGTGGGTCCACTAGGTCCTGTTTTAGATTGCTTAGTAAGCAACCTGGGATATTATTTGGCCCCACTGAGGCTGTGTGTTTGGCCTTGGAGAGTGCAGCTATGACCTGATCTCTGGAGATATTAGGCAGAGGACTGGTGCAGGTATGCTTTGGTGTATGGCTGGTGGGGACAGGGGGATAAAGTTTGCACCAAATTTGTCAGCTAGCAGGTTGGCAATTTCCTCTCGTTTAGTATGAGTGGTACCACCCACTAACAGTTCAGCACCTAGCAGAGCATTTTCTTTTAGATTTTGCACATAGTTAAATAAATCATCACGATTATCCTTATTTAGGGATGCTAGTTTATCTTCATAAGTAGCCTTAGAAGACTTTACAAGGTTTCTGATTTGCTTGTTCAAGCTGTGGAGAAAATTCTTCCTCTTTTGAGTCAATTCCCTCTAGTTCTTAGACATCAGTTTCTTCCTTTTGTTATATAACCTGTTTATACTTGAGATCCAGCAGGGTGGCTTGTTATTTGAGTAAGACCTGGTTTTGATTCAGTCAAATACAGCAGAGTCTATAAAGTTGTTTATGTGTTTATATAGGGTATTTGTGTACACTGCTGCATAGGAGTCATTGCTGTCTGTGATTGTGGGGGGGGGGGTATACAACTTTTTATACCATTGCTTAGTAAACTGTAGTTTGCTTTGGAAAAGTATTATAGTTTTTTTTGCTCATGTGAGGGTGTCAAGTTCAATAGTTAGTTCAAATGAGACTGATTTATAGTCAGATCATACCAGGGAGGGCATCACAAAGTGGGGAGTGCAGTGACTCCCCCCCCCCTTTTTAGTGAGTACCGTGTCTAGGACATCTCAGCTCCTTGTAGGGGTATAGACTATCTATTCCAGAGCATTTGTGCTGACAAAGTCTAGGAACCTCTGGGTGAGCATGTTTGTGCTTGTGTATGTCTCCCAGTTGATGGAAGGATATTTGAAATTTCCCATGACTAAAGTGTTGGGTTGTATGATGAGTGACTCCAGTAAGTCCAGGTAGGTGGTATGCTTTTCTTGGTTTATGGTGGGGGACCTATAGTAAGCAATGATGTGGTAGGGAATTTGGCCTACAGTTAATTGTACATGGAGAGGTCTGAGAGAGTCACACCCTTTGACCAGTCTTAAAGGGCACCTGATCTTAATAAAGATGGGTACACCTCCACATTTGGCTCTTTTATACTCATTTTGAGGTCTGAATATGCGGAAGGCATTGAAGCCTTGCACATCTGGGTTGCTCTCTGTGGTCTTGAACCATGTCTCAGTGACTGCACATGCATCAGTATATTCCAAGGTGAGGTGTGATTTCAGAGACTGCAGTTTCCTGCTAAGACTCCTGGCATTAAGCTGCAGAATCTTGAGTTTGTCTCAAATAGATTTTATGTCAGAAATTTTGTTGTTTTGACATTGCCTAAAAAAGGCACTATGGAGAAAGCAAGCACCTTTGTCATTATCCAAAAGCCTAGAGAAGACAGGTGCAGATGATGTCTGGCAAAGCAGCGTGGCCTGTTGACCAGGTCTTCCCAGGCTTACAGATACTGGATCCCCCTGGACTGACACCAGAAGCTAAGCCAATTGTTGAAGTCAATATTTTTTGCTCAGACTGTGACATCATCCTGGGTGAAGGTAGAATGCTGCTTAGGGTTAGTGTCATACTTGCCTGGGACACATAATCTGAGAGTTCAGTCATATCTCTCTCTTGTAGTCCAGAGAGGTACGTCTGAAGTCATTCACCCCATAATGGTATTTGTTGTTGAGTGACTTGAATGCATGCATGATTTGATGGATCCTGGCACCTGACAGGCATCTTAACTGTGACCTTCTTTTTGTCCAGCCTGGTGAGGATAACATCTGTGTGTCTCACTATGGAATTGCCTATGACCAAGTCATAAGGTTTTGAGGTGTTTTGCCATAGGAGCTTATTTGCTGAGACACTGGTGTCTGTGCTATTATGTGTAGTGGTTTCTATTTGCATAGCAGTGTGTGCAAGTGGTTTACATTGGGGAGGTCTCTGGTTTTTGGTAGGTTTCTAGTGAGCACCTCCACATATGTGGGTTTATGTGTTGTGACCTTATTTTGTGTGAGAGGTGAAGTGTGTGTACTGATAACCTGTTTGATGTCAAGTTTGTTGTTACATGAGATAAATGATTCCAATTTCATATTGTAATTACTACTGATAGCGTGGCTTCACAAAATCACTGCTTACGGCTGCATCCGTATTTCACTATAATTTTTACTAACGCGGCTCTCCAGAAATTATTTTGGGCAAGGAAGCTTCTGTCATGCGAGGATAGTAAAACAGGGTGAAAAAGTTGGCTGTCTTTATATTTTAGGAAAATATATTGGCATTTTTTTGTGTCCTGGAGATGTTACTGACTTTTTTGGAAATCTGTCGTGGCTATAAGATCATCCTGGCATGTTTCTTGGGATTTGGGGAATACCTTTTGCAAAAGTAGGCTTACTGGATCATCAAACTGTGGTATTGATCTTTTTCACTGAGTGATGCACAAGGAATGAAGATTGGATGATGGAATTTATATGGGAAATATTTATTATTTTTCAAGCGAATTTCATCGTCTGCATATCAGGTTGCAACTTTGGAGAACTTAAATTTCAATATATTTTCAGGAATAGAATGTTGCTGCTCTGTCAAGTAAAAAACAACATATGACCAACAGCCACCTCAAAAAGTTCAACACAACAGAATTCACCAAAAATACATGAAGGCTGGTGGGCATACAAAGAGGTTGTCCAGAGAGGTTTTGTTCCAGGTTATTTAAAGCTACCTGTGCTTCCCTGCATTTACTCCTGACCCTAACTGCCTGGAATTCCACCTCCTGCCAAACGTCTGTGGACTGTCTCCTCTCCTTGCGGACTTAATCAAAGTATGTACTACTCACCTGGAACATTGATATGCTGCCTGTAATCTCAGGGCTACTCCTGTGCTGGCTTTAGCTCACCTGCTGACCGCTCCCTTGCCACTAACTCTTTCTCCTACTCTAACCTGCTAATCCCTCGGTCCTCCTACCCCCCACCCAGCCCTACTCCTCTCCTCTCCTCTGTTAAGCGTCCCCTTGCTATCCAGGTCACCCTTCCCTATACTCATTCCTCCTGCTATTCTGCTTGTGTCCCCACTAACTTAGCTAGAGATCCTAGGTTCCCCCCTCACTCCTTGCCCTACCTTGCTCTGCCATAAGCTTCTATAGTTGTGCTTTGCTTCTAACCCCCTGCTACCCTAATCTCTGGCCCATTACCTCTGCTTATAGCTACATCACTACACTCTCTTTTCTCTCTCTCAACTCTTCTCACTGATTGTTTTTTTTTGGGTTCTTCCTTTGCTGGTGCAGCCCCGCTCCGTTCGACCTCGCTACGCTTGGGGTCACTTCACTCCCCTACCCTACTCCCATTCCCATCCACCCCCACAACAGTTTCCTTTATACTTAACCATCCCTCCCCTTCCTGCCAAGCCACCATTGCTAGTCCACTTCCTACTTGTCTCAACTCCCACATTTCATACCTAACTTCCTCTCCCCACACCCAATCCAAACTACCTTCCTTTACAAACTTCCTCTCTTCACACCCAATCCAAACTACTAAACATGTTGCATCTACTTATATCTCCAACTCTACTCACCCTTCTCTGTATTTCTACCACCTATCACTACCACCTCACATATCCATTCCTCTATTCTCCAACATCTCATTCAATCTACGACTTTCCTACTACTTCTTCTTTCACCATCTCTCCAAACCTATTTATCACTCCTACCTCAACTCTATATAAAAGACATATACTACACATTCTCAAACCATTTAATAAGATTAAACCTAAACCACCCAAATACTATCAACCTTTCACATCTGCTACTCTTCTCACAAAAGATCTACTCTCCGCTGGGGACATCCATCCAAACCCAGGCCCCCCTACACCTCCCCTCTCCCCATCCCCCACATCTACCTTATCAACATCCTTCTCAAAAGTCTCTCCCAAAGACTTACCAAACACACAACCACTATCTCATAACTCACTTCCAGGTAAACAACTAACCTTCTATTTACTAAATATTCAAAGCTTAGCTAATAAAACTACTGAGCTACAATCATGGATTGCTTACAAAACCCCACACATCCTAACCCTATCTGAAACATGGCTCAAACCACACATCAGTAACAGTGAAATCCTCCCTCCTGGCTATAACATCTACCATTCAGACAGACCTTCAAAGAAAGGTGGTGGCGTAGCCATCCTCTACTCTAACACCCTTAACATATCACCTTACCCCACATCTATTCCCAGCTTCCACCCTGCTGAACTTCTCATCCTAAATATCCATCTAAACACCCACAAAAAACTAGCTGTAGCTTCCATTTATATTCTGCCTGGCAACAATATACCCATACTGGAAAACATCTTATCCTGGTTCACCCTCAACATACCCTCTGAAATACTCATTCTTGGAGACGTCAATATAGACTGGGCAAAACTATCTACTGACTCTCCCTTATATAGCATTCACCTTTACGGTTTCCACCAACTCATTTCCACCCCAGCCTGCTTCCACAAAACCTTAGCCTCCAGCTCCACAATAGACTGGATTCTCACCAACACCCCCCATCACTACCACCAGCCAACAACCTTATCTGACTGCCTTAGTGATCACCTCCCTACCTCCATTCTAAGATACAACTCTCACACACTTAAACCCCACCTTTTCAAAGACTGCAGAAAACTATCTACATTTAATCCTTCACAGTTTAACTCTATACTACATAACATTGACTGGTCCATCCTTAAACACCTCCCTCTAAATGATTCTGTAAACACTTTTAACAACATTTTCCTAAACACTCTAGACTCCCTAGCTCCCTCTAGGAAGATTTGAGTGAAATCCAGTCATGCTCCCTGGCTTTCAAAAGAAACTAAGTCCATCATGAAACAAAGGGACAGTGTCTGGAAAGCCTGGAGCAAATGTAAACAAACCCCTCTTCTACTCAAATACAAACAACTACGCAATCTTGTTAAAAAACAGGTAATAATAGACAAGAAGTCATTCTATAACTCAGGCCAGAACAAATGTACCTCAAACCCTCATAAATTCTGGACAACACTCAAGAACATCCTCTACCCTGGTAATCCCTCTAACCCCATACCCTACCCAAACACAACTCCTGAGGAAACAGCTACCCTACTTAATTCACACTTTATCTCCTCCATCCAAAATCTCCTACCCTCTCAACCTACCTCTTCCTCAGTAGCTGTCCCCTCACCCACCCCTAACACTACACTCTTTTACTTCAAGCCTGTGCCCACAGCCTACATCAAATAACTACTGCTCAAACTCAAACCCTGCTCCCCCTCCACTGACAAATTACCTCATACCTTCCTCAAACTCGCAGCTGACTCTATCGCCTACCCAGTAACAATATTAATAAATAGATCTTTGCAAGAATCTACTGTTCCTACCCTTTGGAAATCCTTCTACACTATCCCTCTCCACAAAGGAGGTAACTCCACTGACCCTTTAAACTACCAACCCATTGCCATTCTGTCCCCTCTATCTAAGATACTAGAAAAATGCATCCACACTCAACTTATGGATCACCTTCTCAATCAAAAACTACTCACCCCTACCCAACATGGCTTTCGCCCCTCTCACAGTACAACTACTGCTCTACTTTCCTTTACTCACACCATTGCAGAATCTTTGGACAACAATAAACTTACTTCCTGTCTCTTTCTTGACCTCTCTAAAGCTTTTGATACAGTATCTCATCCACTACTACTATCTAAACTCTCTAACTTTCACCTCTCCTCCCCCACCCTCAACTGGTTTGCCAGCTGTCAGAACGCAAACAATCAGTCAAATGGCTCTCTTCCCCTTCTCCTTTCTTACCTATCTCTACTGGTGTTCCACAAGGTTCCATCTTGGGTCTCCTCTTATTCAACATCTTCACAAATTACCTTTTCACCTCTTGCCATCTGTCCTCACTCATACAATATGCAGACGACTCCACAATCATTTCTACAGCCAACAACATCTCCGACCTACACTCCCTAACCCAAACAGTTCTACTTTCCATTGAACAATGGATTTCACAAAACCTACTGATTCTCAATCCTACCAAAACCAAACTTTTACTCTTCCTGCCCCACTCCCTTAATCATCATAAACTGTCCTTTGTCATTAAGTCTCTCAATAACACAACTATCATACCTGACACCCACACAAAACTCCTTGGAGTCATTAACGACGATGACTTATCATTCAATCAACACATACAGCAATGTATAAAGAAAACACATCAGAAGTTAGGTCTGTTATACCGAAACAAAAAGTATCTCAGTCCCGAAGCTAGACTCACCCTAGGACAAGCACTTCTCCTCCCCTCACTCCTCTATGCAGCCCCAGTTCTTACAAATATCCAAAAAACTACCCTGAGTAAACTCCAACAATCCTACCACAAAATAGCCAGATTCATCACCAACTCCCCAAACAACACACACCACTGTATTGCTTTGAAGTCTCTACAATGGCTAGAACTCCCACAACTACTACATCTCTATCAATTTCACATGTTGCACTCTATGCTCTTTAAACCATCCAACTGTCCATCCCTGTCTCTCTTTGTCTCTGTCTACACCCCATCTCGACCCCTCCACACCTCTAATCAACAATTGCTTGAAATTTACCACCCAAACAAGTCAGTAGGTAAGCTACTCTACAAACACTCTGTGGCCCAAGCCTGGAACAAACTACCCCTTGACATTCGCTCAATCTCTCACACCCACTATTTAAAAAGAAACTAAAGACTCATTTACTCAATTACAAAATTTGCCCCTGCTATGACCCAACATAATTTCTCTCCTTCCCCCACTTAGGAATCACTCTGTCTATCCCCACTAGTACAGTTACATAGCGGAAAAAAAAAAAAAAAAAAAAGCCTTGTACTGTCATATAACTATTGTTGATGTTGTTTTGTATATTGTGTTACTATTGTAAGACTAGTTTACTGTGCTTGTATACTACTGTTTGCTGTGCTTGTATACTACTGTAATATTTTTATTGTACTATTCTGGAGCTTTTCTCCTCGGGTCTCCACTGAAAATGGGACAAAATTCCAGTTGGACTAACCCGGTCAACAAATGTCAATAAATAAATAAATAAAAAATAAAATAAATAATAAATAATTACATCACACACATAGGGTATTTGTTTTATAGGAGTACATTGCCTTAGGATGCCCATGTCAATCAGGCTGCCGAAGAAATGATGGGAAACTGCCCATCTATAACAGCAGTTTTTTTACCCTATGTACCATTAGAGAAGGAAGTGGATTAGTTAGACTAGTTTTTTGCATTAGGACTAAGAAAGGGGAGTGTTTTATTGAAAGCTAGGGATGGTAAGTGTGGTAACATTCTTAGTGTGGAATGCCCAGGGAAAACTTGTGTTTCAAAGCATTTGCATGTATACAGGTCACCACTAACCCCACTGCATGATGTGCGTGATGTTCAGCAACATGCTAACACAGGACTTAAATACAGGTGAAAATAAACACTTTTAAGCAAATCTACCAATAGGAAAGCACACAATGAACCTTCCTCCAGCAATCCCCAGCTCAAACAAGGCTGGATCTACACTTTACTGCCACAAGGGTAAAGGGGTGCCCTTCTTAATTTAGGATGGCTGGTTTAGTGCTAAAGTGTATCAATAGCAGGCTAGATTCAGCAGATATAAATCTAAACTATGCTATCTAGGCTAACAGTACAGTTGAAATCAAGTGCAGAAAATGCAGTCACAAACAGTAAAAACAGAAATAATGCAGGAATTAAAAATACAGTTTAAAAAGTGCAGTAGTATCACAAAATATACTTATTTTCTTGTTTTTAGCCTTGAAGGCTTAAATTCAGGAAATTGTCACCATACTGATTGTTGAATGAACACACAAACTAGTTGACTGTAGTTAGAGTAGTACACCAACCTAATTATCTAATGAGCGCAGTACTGAATACAAGCACCACAGTACAGTATTCAGTTTCTTACTTTAAAACATTTTTATATTTATGAATCTTTATTGAAGTAAAACAGAATGTATGGAAAGTGCTTATGTAGACTTTAAGATGAAAAGTTAAGGGAAGTGAATAAATAAACTTTGTGGTAACATTTCTATGGGAAGTGCTTATGCTTATTTTACAGGACAATGATTGCAATCAAGTAATGGTGGGGATTACATGCTGCAGTCTACTACACAAACATAATGATCATTCTTGTGTCTGATATACATTTGTTTGCAATACTGCAGTAAAAACACCCTTTATAAATACTTACATATTATAAAATCAGTTAAAGATAGAAATATTGTACTTATTTACTGACATCTATCACTCTTGTTTGCAGTAATGTACTGAATGCAGTCTATTCCGTCAGATACTACTGTCAGTAAGTTCTTTATATTTACAGTAATAAAATCAGTTAAAGACAAAAATAATACATTTATATACTGACATATTTGTCACTCTTGCCTGCAGTAATGTACTGAATGTACTAAAGTGCTTCAGTTTCAATTCTATACAAATTCTTCTTAATTAATTATGTCCTTATATATGTGTGTTATACTGTTATTTGTTAGAAAGGCATTTGTACAATCACACTATTGCGTGACTTTAAATTCTGAAACACAACATGTCACGAAAAAAATGTCGAAAATGGCGATCTGGAAAACCAGATTCGACCATTTTCAACTGCAGCACAACAGTAAATGTCAGGAGACATTTCCAAATGTCTCCAAACATCATTAAACATATTAATGAAATTGTTAAACACACAGTGCTATTTATTACATTATTCAGGTTTGCCTGTGGACTCAACACATTTTTCTAAGCCTCTTTCCTGTTATCTCCTTTATAGTAGATCTCCACTTCAGCTTTAAAGAGAAAAGATAAGATAATCCTTGTTTACATGTATGTCACTTTTTTGCTATTAACTTATGAGTATACAGTTATTAAGCCATTGCACTCATTGCAATATCTGCTTACCACACATTTGTTCAAACATATAGTTGTTTTTATTTTGGCTTTTCCCTGTTAGGGGTCACCACAGCAGAGCTACGGTCTGCTAATGATTGGCAGTAGATTTTTATGGTGCTGAGGTGCCAGCCTGACGCACAACCTTCAACGAAGGCAGACCCATTCACGCATGTCTTTTGAATGCCAGTTGACCGCGGGGAGGACATGCAGACTCCACACAGAAGGTACCCCAGCTGAGTGTATTTGAATTCTCTTTCATTTGCTGTCACTTATAAATGCAAGTAGAATTTTGGTGGAATGTTTTCTTTAAAGTATTATGATTTAGATATTACATCCTCTGAATTTTGTTCTTCCAGAATGTACACACACACATAACATTGCAGCAAGTCATGGATGTTTTCATTTTTTAAAGTTGATCAAAAATGTATGCTTGATAGTTTTGTTCCTTAAAAACTGTAACCATAAAAGGTGATTTAAAAATGTATGCAAAAGTAATAAAAAGTTAATAATATTGGTTATTTATCACTAAATATGTGCTGAACATTCACTTCTCCCAGCAACAACAACCCTTCCCAAACCATCTAATCTGACTAGGGTATGGTGCCTAACTGACTTCACCCATCTTGCATGTGCAATAAGAAATACTGAAAAGAAATGACTTTCTTCTACAACTACTATACCACTAATATTTCCTGGCTTACACAAAACTGTCTGCATATAATTTAACTACTGCCTAGCTTAATGCATTACCTGGAATGGGTGGAAATGCAAATATTTTTTTCCTTCTGTGTAAATAGGTTTATAGGTTCATAGGTAGGTACTAGTCTATAGGCCCTGGGGCCTATATAAGCCTAGCCAAAAAGGTTCCCTGGCTTTCGCCACCCAAGGATATTATTTTCCTGTGCCCCTGTCCAGCAGTGCTGCAGAAGTGATCCCTGTGGTGAATTTTTTATTTCCCATCTAGTCATCAAGATTTTTCTTAAAGAGGGCCAATGAGGAGCTTTGCTTGACATGAATGGGTAGTCTGTTCCAGAGTATGGGAAGTCTCTGGGGCAGGAATCTATCCCTCCAACATGTTGTGTTTATTGTGGTGACAAGGCTTAGGTCCCTGGAGTGCATCATTAAAGAGATTGGGATTTCTTTAAGTGTAGCATGTCCAACAGCGCTGAGTTTGACATAGCTTTGCATGTTAGGCAGAGATCGCTTCTGAGTAGGCGATATGCAATGGAGTAGAGCTGGCGTTTTTTGAGATGGTCTGCGTATATCATCTGTTTGAGGCCAGTAATCCTCTTGGTGAGGTACTTATGTGGCCTTTCCAATTGTTGTAGGTGTAATACATAACAAGTGGTTGCAGTTATACTCAAACAGGTGTATACCTGTGTTTTTTCAGATATATGTATATGTAGATTGTTACTTTACTCATACATAACCTTACATTAGTATATATACAATTATATTATCACTTAAATATTCCATATGTTTGCATTCAGATGAAGCTGTGTGTACAGATATGTTTATGCTTTCTTTTGTATTAGTGTATACTATACTATAATATACAGCAACCATTTGTATGTGTACATCTTCATACTCAGGGCCAACTACAGGAATAGCCTTTTTTAGCATTTGTAATAACTTGCAATGCCTTCAAACGGTCGCAGTAAAGGATGCTTCAATGTGTATTAAACTCTGCAGTCATTATTAGCAGTGAAGCAGCGGATTCTCCTACTGTGCTTGGATATTACAAACTAAATACACTGTGTTGCTATCCCCTGAGTTCCAAGTATGTTGATTGTTAAACTGATATTCCCAAGGTTTTCTCTCTCTAGCAGTAGTCCTAGAGACTTTAACATGTTCGAATTACTAGGTGATTTATCTGTCCGCCCTTATATTGGTTGTTAGTGGCTGCTAAAGGCATTTACTGTTGGTCTTGCATATATGTTTGTTTAGTGTAAGATTTAACTGTATTAGATAGGTGGACAGCTATTAAGGTTGTTTTACTAGCACTGTAACTGTGTTAATTTGCTGACTGGTGAAACTGCAATGTTGGAAGACTGGCTGGAAGCTATGTTTTGCACTAGTATGTGATTCCTACTTACTAAGGCTAAAATATCCCACTCTTAACACACACATCTGAAACTGATAACAGTATCGCTAGGTCTTAAACAAGCCTACCGCACTCACTCACACCTCCACTCCACTAGTGCAATCTCTATCCTAACTGCTGATTTTCCCTCTCTTACAGATAGCAACTCTACTCTAAAAAGAACTACCTGCCTTCCCACCAAGTTGAACTCAATGCCTTCAACATCTCCCGAACTGACAAACCTTCCCAACATTCTAAAAATAAATTTTAATTGTAAAGATCTGTGAAGTGTAGGTTTAACTAAATACTTACCCATTTTATTGCTGTATGGTACCTATGTAAAGTGTACTACTTGCTAGCAAAGACTGCGCAGACCGAACCCATTCCCTGTGCATTGGATCCCCCATCCAGTCTTTATTTATCTGTGTACATGCTTCCCCACTTGCGCCACTAGAGGGCTGCAAAACCCCTGCAATCTAACCTCCACATTGGCTATTTCTACAATAAAACATCCAAGCTTTAGAAATTAAGGGAAAACCAAACACCCCTGGTCCTTACCTGGCCCAGTCCCATACAGCCATATCTCTGTTCTACCATCCATAGCAACCATTTAGTGAAACTAAAAGGGAACAGTAGATAAAAGACAAACACACAACAATAGTGTGGAATCTCTATCTGTTTAGAAATATAGGTGCTATGACCTGCCTGGTAGACTGAGGGAGCCAAACCTGATTGTTTTTTGCAGAACTCCTCTAGCCAGTGTGATCACCGCTCCGTCTGCCCTCGCTACGCTCAGGCTCACTTCGCTCCCCTACTCTATCCCCATTCCCACCCACCCCCACATCAATTAGCTTTATACCTGTACACCACACCCATACAAAGCTACAATCACTACCATCATACTACCCTACCCTATCTAGTCTCACAAATTAACTATGTTACAAGCACAACCAACACCACTCATCATCCACCACACCTATCCCATCCCAAGCAGACCTCTCACTCATGACACTAACCAAACTAAAACATGACTAAACTACCCAAACCCACATACATACACCTCTTATTATTGTTCCTAGGTATATCCATCCTCCCACTGTTAACTTCTATCACCAACTACCAGAAACAACTTAATTATATCCCTCTATCAAGAAAAACTACTTTCACTAACATTATTACAACACACCCTTTCACTCAACTAGTCCCATACCACTACCAAACCTCCTTTATTCACCACTTTGCACATAGATCACAGCCATCGAACTACCAGTTCCAAACAACTTTAAAGAACTTTAAGACCCTAATCAAACTACTCAAACTCTATTTTTACCTAAGAGCCCAACTCATTACCTGTGGTGATATACACCCAAACCCAGGCCCACAAAATCTAGGAGCCCCAACCCTCAACCTGAATGATACCCTACTTCACTGAGACAGATCCTCCCTCCTCATTTTAAATTTAAATGTCAGAAGTATACTAAACAAAGACCATGACCTTCATGCACTGCTCTCCTTTTATCAACCCAAGATAGTCATACTAATGGAGACCTGGCTTAAACCAGGTAACCACAACAACATAATTACTGCACCAGGTTACAATATAATTCATAGTGACAGAAGAGGTAAAAAAGGTGGGGGTGTTGCTATACTGTACGAATCTCACCTCATCCTTGATAAATTAGACATAACAACCCCAGACCTAGATAAAGTTGAACTTACTCTAACAAAACTAAAACTTAATGAGAATAAACACATCAACATCATAGGTTGCTACATCCCTCCAGGCAAAAATATCCCCATTACAGAAAAACTACTAGAATGGATATCTAATTCCCTCCCCCAGGAAAGCATAGTATTAGGAAACCTTAATATTGACTAGAAAAACTGCTCCAGTCAAATCCCAGTCTCCCATATTAACCTACATGGCCTAACCCAACTCATCACTTCCCCCACAAGAACAGACAAGAGAACCAAACATCAATCTATACTAGATTGGATACTCGTATCCCACCCGTCACTGATATCCCTAGCAGGCTCTCTACCAGACAACCTGAGTGACCACCAAGCCACATTTTTACTCAGATCAAAATCACCACAAATGACCCAAATATCTATGCGCCTAAATAGGAATGAAAAACATTTTAACCGCTCCAACATTATAAATGACCTAAAAATGTGTAACTGGACCCCCCTAAAAAACCTCCCTCTTAATGAAGCTGTAGTATATTTCAATATAACCTTCTTAAATACCCTTAACCATCACGCTCCCTCCAGAACAACAAGAATTAAAACTAAACCCCCCCCCCCCCGGTTAACCCCAGAGACAAAAACCTTCCTCAAAAAAAGAAACAAAGCCTGGACTAACTACCTCAACAGTAAATCCCAATCTGACAAACAAATATATGTTGAACTACGTAACAAAACCAAAAAACTTACCAAAACAGACAAAACATCTTACTACAAAAAATTACAGGATAAACACAGGGACAACCCACAAAAATTTGGGGCAGCAATTAACTCTAATCTACAACCATGAAAAACAACTACCCCAAACTCAAAATTAGGTAACAACCAAGAAAATATCCCCACTCAGTTTTAATAAATACTTTACCAAAACTATCCAAGCCCCTGCAAACAACCAGCCCTATGATAACATCCCCATCCCTGCAAATGCACCCCCCATCCACAACAAACAACTGCCCCAAGTTCAGCTTCCACCCAGAACCAAACAAATCCATTTAAAAACTACTCCTTAAGCTCAAGCCAACATCTCTAGCTGCCAATAAATTACCCGCTAAATACCTCCATCTAGCCGCAGAAGCCATAGCATATCCTGTTCCGATCCTAATAAACAGATCCATCTCCAAGTGTACAGTACCCAGGCTATGGAAAATATCACATATCATCCCACTACATAAAGGAGATACCTCCCTGGAACTCAATAACTACCGCCCTATATCCATACTACCTCCTTTATCTAAAATTTAGAGAGGGTAATACACAAGCAACTAATGAAATATCTCCTAGAAAATAATCTACTAGCAACACAACAACATGGTTTTCGACCCTTCCATAGCACCACCAGTGCACTCACAGAATTCACCAACATTATCAATAATCACAGAAACAATGGACTTCTTGTATCTGCCACATTCCTAGACTTATCCAAAGCATTCAATATGGTTAACCACAATAAACTCCTTCATTCACTAGCAGTTGTAAACCTTACCACCCCTGCCATCTCCTGGTTCAAAAACTACCTAGAGGGAAGGAAACAAGCTGTTATGTGACAAAACTAACACTCCCCCTCCCTACCAGTCTCCCTATGGGTACCCCAAGGCTCCATCCTGGGGCCGCTTATTTTTACCAGTATTCCTAAAGCCTCAATAGTGCAATACGCTGATGATACCACCATAATATGCACAGCCAAATCAACTGACATCCTTCACTCCCTAACACAAGAATGCTTTTCCTTAGCAGAAACTTGGATCACAAAACAAAGTCTCATTCTGAACCCAAGTAAAACAAAACTATAACTCTTTAGCTCCCACAGATCCACACCTACCACTAATACTTTCATCATCTCCTCCTTTAACAATACCACAATCAGCCCCACAAATCATACCAAGCTGTTAGGGGTTGAAATAGATAATCATCTTAGATTTGACTTACATATTTCTATAACCATAAAAAATAAAAAACTTGGTCTACTCTATCGCAATAAAAAACTCCTCACTGACCACTCCAAAACTACAATAGCCAAGACTCACCTATTATCCACCTTACTGAACAACCCCCCCCGTGCTTACAAATCTCCAAAAATCTGACCTAAACAAACTTGACAACCTCTCCCATCAGAACGCATCACTGTGACTGCCTAAAAAAACTCAGTTAACTAGAACTACCACTACTACTTCAACTCAATCAACTACCACAAAATAATACATAACTCTGGTAACACCCCAGCCCTACAAAATCTTCTGCAACCCTATACAACCACCAGGCCCTTAAGGTCTAGCAAACAAAACCTCCTCAAAGTAACCAAATATAACAATGAGCCTGGTAAGTCTGTTTACAGCCACTATATAGCAAAAACCTGGAACACACTTCCTGCCCACATAACTGATAACAAATCCCCAACCCAGTTCAAGAAACTAGTCAAAACTCATTTCATGAATAACCGACTATGCTCCTGTATCCCCCCTGGCTAATGTCTCACTATGACATTTCACCTAACTTAATTAACTCTGTCAAGCTAACCAGTTCATAACACTGCACCCACTTAGGACTGTTAATCTACTGCTCATCCCGACTGTCTATGAGTTAATGGAAACTACCCCATGAATGTTGTGCTTTCCACATTCAACTAAAACCACGAGAAGACATATTGTATATTAATTTGTTATCCTTCACATCTATATCCAGAAACAATTGCTCTCATGGAGCCTTATTCTACTTCTCTCTGCCTTTCCTTTGATAGTAAACTATTACAGGAATGTCATGCTTAGGAATATCTTCTAAAATTAAAATTATATAGTAGAAAAAGAATGTATCCTATCTTCTAGGAAATATGTATGTCAAAGTCTCTTCTATGAAATATTGTATGTCAAAGTTCTGTCCTTAACATTATGTTTGTAATAATTGTTCTCCTGGAACTTTTCTCCCTGGACCTCCACTGAAAATGGACTTGTAATCCATTTGGACTCTCCCTGTCAACAAATGTAAAATAAATAAATAAGTGTAATAATATTAAATATACATTTCTGCAGATACACATATTTAAATTAGCAAATACCTTCAGTTATGCTACCTTGTTATATTTTAAAGCTATGACTAACATGTGTTAAATGTGATCATCCCTCCAAGAAAAAGAAAAAAATATTAGTGTAGCATGACACAACTTTATTTGGTTGGACTCTGATTTTGCATGTGTATATAATTATGGGGTTTGTGTTGCCTAACCTTTATATAGCTGGATGGCAGGCACATGTGGACAGTGTTGTGCAGTTTGAGTGATGATTACAGCAAACATCTTTTTGTGTATGATTGTGGCTTTTTTCATGTACAGTAATGATGCAAAACAGGAGATCAAGGCAGAGAAATGGTAACTACAGCCATGAGGAAAATTGTACACTCATGGCAGCCCTTAGGACATACAGGAAACTTCTGTTTGGTAAAGGGAAACCCAAACTGGCTGAGAGGATGAAAGTCTGAAATCAAGTTATCTTGGACATCAGTGCAGTGGGTGGCAGAATCAGCACATTAATACAGTGCCAGAAGAGGGCAATTGATATGGAGGGGTATGATAGAAGCAAGGCAAGGCAGAATGTAATTGCCTGTTCCAGTACAGGGAGGGAGCCTTCAACAATTATCCATTTAAGACTAGATAAGGAATATCTCCACTCCATTCATGAGGATGATTATGACACAGACGATTATGGCACTGGAATTATCAGAGCTGGTGGGGACACTGGCTATTACCAAAATCTGCAGCAGCAACAATCATCTGCTCAGGAAGGGTGGTTTAAAAACAGTATCATATACTTATACAAAGAATTTAATGCTGAGAAAGGATGATTATACTAAACACATGACAATTACCTTTAATAGGTAATCCTTTAACAGCTACATAGAATGACAATGAAAGCAGTGTGCATTGTAAGTGTCCCTAACATTCCCTTAATAACCATACAGTAATGTCTGCAATTTCGTTATTAGTAATGTCTTCAAATAATTTTTACAGAGTCATCAGTCGAAACAAACAGCTCTGCTATACCAATATATCTGGAGGATATCAGCAGTAGAATGGCTGTTGAAGATAATGATGATAACACAATATTATTTATGAGGCAACCTGAGGAAAGTGGCAAGCAGCCCCCAAGTTTAATGGCAGGATCTCACATCCTAAAACATGTTAATAACCCTGCAGGAAGTGACAGTGCACCCCAAAGTCAAGTACATGCTAACATTGCACTCACACTTGTACAGACAGAACTCCAATGCACCTCTTTACTAGCATCTCCAAATCCAAATAAACACTTTAAGGATGATGGCAGACAGAGTTAACACTGCTCTTAATGATAATGATATTATTATAATTGGGATCCTGGTGAAACATTTGTTAAAACTTCCCCAGGCAACATGAACAGCATTGGTTGCCTAGAACCAAATGTGCCATGATTTTGTTAGGTCTCAGAGCACTGCCACCGAGTCAGCTGGAAATGGTACAAATTCTCCAGGATATGCAAGAGGATTTCCAGCGTAGGGATAATACCATGATCATGCTCATAACAAGGATGAAAGCACACCAAGCATCTGTGGATGCCTCCATTTGTAGACCAGTTAGGACTTACCAGATTCAAGCAGGAATCAATCCTGGAAGGGAAAAAGGATGGGGTACAGTCTGAGCTCATGGGTGCAGATCACATGAGATTACAAGTGCTTCTCAGGGAAGTGCAGTAACTATTTTGGGGCTAAAAGCATGATATATTTCATGCAGGCAAAGTCAGCATTCACCTACATCTACTAGAACCTCTCATTCAAGGTCCCGGTCACAGTGTCTGTAGGATCACCTTTATCAGGTAGGTCACAACATCAGGCAGCTCTCATGACTGCCCCTCTTCAAAATCACTTGCACTATCATCTAGCCTATGTTTAGGAAATGTTTATGACTCCTTTATCTTGAACTACTGAGAATCAGCTGTGACAATTCGGTTACTTACAATTTAACCTTCAGGAACAGAGGTGAGTATTTAACTCAAAAGGAAATATATTAAAACAAACAAAAATATATAAATAAATAAAATAAAGGGGTGGAGGTTGGACACTTTACAACTACATGCTTTTCATCCCTCTGATGTTAACTTCAGGGAGCTGTGGGAAAAAAAATCTGTATAACATAACATGAGATTGCAGTCATTAACACCAATGCTCTGGCATACGTACAGATGGCAGTCACCTACAACTTAAAAGTAGCAATGCACCAGTTTTCAAAGAAATACTAACAGATTAAAATGAGTATCCTGACATGTAAACAAACACTGGTGCCACTTCACCCTCACAACTGCACATATGATTGTATTTCTTGTCTCTGAAGTCACAAATTATTGTGAATAACAAACTAAAATAACACGATGTGCAGTACATCAGCAAACAGCATACTTTAATCTGAGCAGAAATTGCAAAATACAAAAAGAATACACACATATATGGTTTACTATCAAAATGTTGCAAAACAATTGAATTCCTAATCAGAAGCATGAACAGAACGCACAAATGAAAAATAAAGTCTACTCGCAACATGGACACATATACCTGACAACCACATTGTCGATGTTAATGCTGAACACAAAAACATACAGTGCAAAAATTACATTCTATCTTTGCAAGGGCAAGCCTCCCTGAACCCCCCAACCCCTGCTAACTATATATTACAACTCCAAGTTTGCATTACAGTGAGAAAAGAAATGACTGTCCCAATCCTCACTGTACTGCGATCTCTAGCCCTTAGATTGACTTCATATCAGTGACTGCACAGTGTCATTCATTGATATGAACTACCAATGGTTGACAGCATGGCAATCGACCATCTGCCATCTAATATCCTGTATGCAGAACATATGCACTTGGGACTTTGATAGTAAACTCAAACACACACACACACACACACACACACACACACACACACACACACACACACACACACACACACACACACACACGCGCACACACACACACACACACACACACACACACACACACACACACACACACATATATATATATATATATAGAAGCAGGACTATTCGACCCCGGACAGTTTGAACCGGATGGTTCAACCTCAATGCATTTCTATACAATTTCATGTATAAATTTATATGTATTGTATATGTGATTTTTTAGTGGACAGTTCGACCTTGGACTATTTGACCCCAGACTGTTTGACCCCAAATATATTTTAGTAAGTACATTTTCATTATTTTATTATTCATTCAGTTATACAATAAATGAACTGAAACTCTTTGATTTTAAATATATTTTATTTTTATACTTTATTTATTTAATGATTTCATTGTTTAGTATACATTTATTACATACATTTTTAGACTTGTTGACAGTCTAAATGTGTAAAAGTGACAGCTTAACAGATGTCTTTACTTGAAGCAAGCACACTGTTATTTTTGTTTTTAATTAGTTCAGAAGACAGACAGCAAACTACCTAGTCTGCCAAATCCTTTATCATTTATTTGGAAAAATGTTTCTGTGGAAAGGTGACAGCTTAACAGATGTCTTTATTTGAAGCAAGTACACTACTATTCGCTGTAATAGATTTTTGTTTTTAATTAGTTCAGAAAACAGACAGCAAACTATCAAGTCTTCCGAATACTTTATCATTTATTTGGAAAAACATTTCCTGCGTAAGTGCCATGGAGTATCGTAATAAACAAGGAATACTTAATTAAAAGTTGTTAACTAAAAAATCTAACCAAGGTAACTATGCATTACTAAAATACTACCAACACTCTTGTCTACCCTGGGTCAGTCTACAGTTTGCTTCATTCACAAATTAATTTTATTTAAAAAAAGGATCTGTTCTGCCTTTCTGATTGTATTTCTGAAAGTGACTAAGTACAGCTCATTTGCAGGAAAGAGGGATTCCACCTCCTTAAAGAGATGGTGAGGACATTATCTCATATGATTACGGCAGTAGTCACAGTGATGAGTGTAATCCTGTCATCTGGGTTAAGCTAATGGGCTGAACAATGTAAAGCCTGATAAAACAGTATGGAAAAAAGGATTCAAATAAAAGTTAATAATAATGATAGCTCTAGCCGATCCTCCATCTGCCTAGTATATTATGCTCGACTGCTTGCCATATACACTCTTGCTCTCACTGGCGGCATATCACTTTACTAAAAGCTAAAGCTTCTCACCTCTTCCCATGATGCTCTGTTTACTTCTCCAGACTGAGTGAGGCTGCTGTTTGGGTCCAACTGTCTGGGGTCGAATCAGTCGGGGCGAATCAGCCGGGAGCGAATCGGCGGGGTCAAAACATCCGGTACCCATATATATATATATATATATATATATATATATATATATATATATATATATTTCTGTGTATATATATATATATATATATATATATATAGGTTCATGTCAGACGGTCGACAAGTCATAACATCGACATTACCATGTTTGAGACGGAATGAACGAAAAGTCAGATGAACGACAGTTGAAATTACCAACTTTCACTACTTCGACAACTGAAAATGATTACGAAGGACATCCTTGTGTGACCTGCACACCACCTTTAAACTGAGTACATTATAGCATTTACAAATGGTTGCTTTTCAATCTGTAATGCTTACTTAATGTCCTGGTGAGTTACCGTTTGTAGGAAGTGTTTTGTGTTTGAGTTATACGGCGAAGTGCTAACATAACCATAGTGCATTGCATAGCGCACTGTTGTCGAACTCTTCATTTTCAGTTGTCGAAGAAGTGAAAGTCGGTAATTTCAACTTTCGTTCATCTGACTTTTCATTCATTCCGTCTCGAACATGGTAATGTCGATGTTATGACTTGTCGACCGTCTGACATGAACCCATATAAATATATATATATATATATATATATATATATATATATATATATATATATATATATGGTTCCCATTCAGAAGCCTGAAACATCATAAGCCTGAAAATCAAAATCCTGAAACCAAAAGCCTGAAAACTCAGAATCCTGAAAACTCAAAATCCTGAAAGCCCAAAATCCTGAAAGACCAAAATCCTGAAACTCAAAATCCTGAAAACACAAAATAGACATACTGATGTCATTGTGGCTTTGCTATTGTTAGCCCTGTGGTGTTAGGTCATGCGTTGGGGTCAGGTAAGTGTGCGGTTGGTTTTATTTTAGGGTTAGGGGCGGTTTAAGTGAGTTAGGGTTAGAGCAGGTTAGGCATGTATGCAATAGTGACAAATATTGGGGTTAGGCGGTTTAAGTGAGTTAGGGTTAGGGCGCGGGTCAGGTGAGTGTGTGATAGTGACGGACCTTAGGGTTAGGGTTAGAGTCAGGGTCAGTTGGTAGATATTAGTGTCTTTATAGTGACATATTAGCATTATTTGTGTTTTCAGGATTTTGAGTTTCAGGATTTTGGTCTTTCAGGATTTTGGGCTTTCAGGATTTTGAGTTTTCAGGATTCTGAATTTTCAGGCTTTTGGTTTCAGGATTTTGATTTTCAGGCTTATGATGTTTCAGGCTTCTGAATGGGAACCATATATATATATATATATATATATATATATATATATATATATATATATAGAAGCAAGACTATTCGACCCCGGACAGTTTGACCCCGGATGGTTCAACCCCAATGCATTTCTATACAATTTCATGTATAAATTTATATGTATTGTATATGTGATTTTTTAGTGGACAGTTCGACCTTGGACTATTTGACCTCAGACTGTTTGACCCCAAATATATTTTAATAAGTACATTTTCATTATTTTATTATTCATTCAGTTATACAATAAATGAACTGAAACTCTTTGATTTTAAATATATTTTATTTTTATACTTTATTTATTTAATGATTTCATTGTTTAGTATACATTTATTACATACATTTTTAGACTTGTTGACAGTCTAAATGTGTAAAAGTGACAGCTTAACAGATGTCTTTACTTGAAGCAAGCACACTGTTATTTTTGTTTTTAATTAGTTCAGAAGACAGACAGCAAACTACCTAGTCTGCCGAATCCTTTATCATTTATTTGGAAAAATGTTTCTGTGGAAAGGTGACAGCTTAACAGATGTCTTTATTTAAAGCAAGTACACTACTATTCGCTGTGATAGATTTTTGTTTTTAATTAGTTCAGAAAACAGACAGCAAACTGTCAAGTCTTCCGAATACTTTATCATTTATTTGGAAAAACATTTCCTGCGTAAGTGCCATGGAGTATCGTAATAAACAAGGAATACTTAATTAAAAGTTGTTAACTAAAAAATCTAACCAAGATAACTATGCATTACTAAAATACTACCAACACTCTTGTCTACCCTGGGTCAGTCTACAGTTTTCTTCATTCACAAATTAATTTTATTTAAAAAAAGGATCTGTTCTGCCTTTCTGATTGTATTTCTGAAAGTGACTAAGTACAGCTCATTTGCAGGAAAGAGGGATTCCACTTCCTTAAAGAGATGGTGAGGACATTATCTCATATGATTACGGCAGTAGTCACAGTGATGAGTGTAATCCTGTCACCTGGGTTAAGCTAATGGGCTGAACAATGTAAAGCCTGATAAAACAGTATGGAAAAAAGGATTCAAATAAAAGTTAATAATAATGATAGCTCTAGCCGATCCTCCATCTGCCTAGTATATTATGCTCGACTGCTCGCCATATACACTCTCGCTCTCACTGGCGGCATATCACTTTACTAAAAGCTAAAGCTTCTCACCTCTTCCTATGATGCTCTTCTTACTTCTCCAGACTGAGTGAGGCTGCTGTTTGGGTCCAACTGTCTGGGGTCGAATCGGTCGGGGCAAATCGGCCGGCAGCGAATCGGTGGAGTCAAAACATCCGGTACCCATATATATATATATATATATATATATATTTCTCTGTGTATATATATATATATTTTTTTTTTTTTCCACTTACAAACAAGATGAACACTGGCACCCTTCCATGGAATAAGAGGTGGTTGAGTGAGCTAGTATGCAGATATAAGAATCATTAATACTGCCAGGACACTGGGCAGAGACATCAATTGCACCCCCATGCACCATACACTACCTGGCATTTCATGGAATGGTAGCCCTTCCTGCTGCAGTAATGCTTACCCCATGGTCCAGTTGGGGCACTAATTGCAACACAGATGCAATCTATTGCAGTCATGGAAACATGTCATCCCACAAAAGGTACACATAGTCCTGGCTCTGTCTTGAGGTGACACTGAGAAATATATGCCAAAAGTACATCTAGGAACTGCTGCAGTGTCTTTGAGGCAAAAGCCTGTGAGATCCCCAGTGTCTCCCGAGTCTATCTCTGGAAGCTCCCCATAGCAAGTATAATAACAGTTATACACACCATAGTGTTCACAGGGATATGACGTCCACACATCCCTCCAATACCCCTATGAAGATCAGACATACTCACTAAGACTGTTATAATGCCCCTTTCTACTCTGAACCTGCCAAGTATCTCCTGATCATCAAAGTTTAAATGCGTTATCCTCTGCCTGTATCTCTGCCTTCTTGGTCAGTGAGCACTGCTGGGTGCAAGTGGTTCTGACTCAACTAAGACAAGCTACTCACACCTGGAAATAGCAAGGCTAGCATCAAGTGACTTCATTTTCACAAAACTGCAAATTACATAAAATTGGCAAGACTCGTGTTTATATAACATATCTGCGGGTGGAGTGAACGAGTGGGAAAATTCCCCTATGAATCACAAATGGCTAGGAAAATGCTTCATTAGCATGTGCTGAGCTGCAGCATTCCTCATTTACATCTCATTATCAATTCATTTGTTATCCTCATTTCAGGTCATTGTATATCAGTGTGAGTGGCATCTATGAATCGCAGCTTAGCTCTGCTCATTTGGAGATGGCTCTAATAGCCCTAACTTGTCGTCGTAATGATGATGAATACCAGCCAAAGTCTTAATTCTGCAATGTATATAAACAATCACAAATACAAGACCTCTCAATGACAATACAGCTACCACAAGATCCTCAACAAAATATAGCTGTTTACTTGTGCGAGTCTGAAGGTAAAAATACTTAGTTATTGTAAACTATTATTCTCTTACATAGAAATAATTCAAGTGCTAACTGTAAACAGGTAACAAGTAACAGGTAGCCTGTTGGGCTAGTTACTGAAAATGAAACACAGTTCATGTCAAGTTAATTTGAACTGTTTGCCCAAATTACAGTTTTACCAATTCAATTGAAATTTTTTTAATCTCTGTGATCCAATGGTAAAACTGAGAGAGCTGTGCAAACAACCAAACAAGTACCTAGGCAGTCAGATCCTCAAACAGCACCTATAGCAAATTGTGCTATTCCATATAGTGCCACAGGAGTTAGTCCTTCACACCTAATGCTTGGATGACAGTTATGAACTAATATGCCATTGACAGAGTCAAAATTTGAGCCTATAGTTAGCACGTTCTATTTTATTCTCTCAATAAATCGATTTACCTTTGGATTTTATTACACTTGTCCATCATTTCCTTAGTATTTGTGGACTATTTGCTGCTGAGCTGATTTTATGCTACGACTAGTTGACAGCCTTGTTTTACACTCCTGTGGTTTATTCATTTGGATTATTTTGCTGTTCTACATGAAGAGCATTTACTCCCTGGTAACTTTGTTTTTGCCATTATATTTTATCAACATATAAACAGTTTGATAACAGACATTATACCACACATCCATTGCCTGTCCTGCAACTAGCCTATCTATCCCCTTAACGTTAGGAGATAAAATGTGGGAAACAGCGGGTGTAACAGTAGAGAAAACTGCAAAACTAGGTTCCTAAATAGTATAAATTAAGGATGATACCATAATTTGATGAAACAGACTACATATCCAACTACTGATGCAATTGTGTGTGACTGCATTAAGTTTATGACCTAGGTGACTCTGTGTCATCACGACTCTAACATTTCTTAAGAATGTCATAACAGTATGTGTCAAAACTTTCCTTTTGCAGGTTCTCAGTCCATTTCCAGTTTGTTTGAATGGTCCTCACATGATGAAATGTGGGAGTAAAGTTAGTACTCTGATACAATTTTAATAGCATGTCAGACTCATCTGGACACTTAAGTAACTGATGACAATATATTTTGTAATGCTTAGTGAATAACTGTATTGTTTACACACTTTTCAGAAGTACTTGTGTTGAGTCTGATGCATCAGTTGTGCATCTTATAATCATCACCATTTGATTCTTCCTTTGGTAGATGTGATACCAAAATCAGTGATCATGATTATGCTGAGATAGATTACCAAAGAGATGGAAGCATGTAGATAAATATGCAATGCCATAAATGCACACTGAGCTGGACTTAGCCTCGTGTGTAATTCTGTGTTTATTTTAGAAGGCCACATCAGGATATCAGCTTGATATCTAGAGTTTCCAAGGCTGTAGGGGAAAATGGTGACATGGAGTATGAAGAATGACTCACAGCAGCTGGAATATGCTTACTGACACAATAGGCTGAGAAGAGGAATTGGTGAATATGGCGTACAAGGAAAAACTCCAAACATAGAGAAGGCATACTTTCAGAAAAGAAAGGTTACTAGGCAGGGAAGGGGAAAGTTGCAATGAAACAAAAAGAAAACTGTGAACATCTGGGATGTGCACATAATGGAAGAGAAGGAAACAAATAGTTATTTATGAAAAGACTTTGCCAAAACCTGAAAGGAATGCTTTGCTGTGTATAGCAGCAGAAATGAGAAGAGAGTGATGGGCAGGAACAGGGGTGAAAAATGGAGACACCATGATTTAAAACATACATTAGGAAACAGTACAGAATCTCAGGCACACTGAGGGAGGAGAGGTGTTGTATCTACAGAATATTTTTTTGACAAGGATGGATTGAAATAAAGGAATGGAGAGAAAAGGGAGGAAGTGCTCCCGGGGCTGACAGGAACATGGCAGACTATAACAATAAATGCTTTTCTGTCAGTGTTTTCTTTTGTTTATGCTTTCATACGATTTGTGGCTCACCATGACCTCCATGGTAACTCTGACAGAGCAGAGAGTTACTGTTACCACATTTATCTTGTTATGAAAGGCCTTTGCAGTAGTGAATGACATTTAATCATGCAAACTGCTTCTGCAAAGGAAAAAGATTACCAAAATGTTTTTCTGTAATGCCTGTGCATAGCTTAAATTTCCATCCATTTTATTTAAGTTAGACATTGTATGCTACAAAAGGCTTTAATCTAATGATCATCTATTTTCAAACATCAGCCTGTGTGTCCTATATCTGTCTGTATATACAAAAATGCAACAGTTAATAGCTTATGGAACAAAGTAAAAAAATTTTTATACTCAATTTAATAAGTTTTGCTAGGAAGATGCATCAGCAGAGATGTCCTTGACTTGTAACACTTACCAATCAATAAGCCGTGCTAAAGATATTTATTAATATAGGTCAAGTCATCTGTTTTTATTATAGTTATATATAATTAAAATAAAGCTAAAAGCATGAAGGCCGTTATCTAACACATGGCATTTGACATGCAGACCCACTGAGCCACTGCACTGGAAATCCAAAGAGAAAAGCTTACAGATGATTCCTATCACTGGAGTAATACTGTCATTTAAGACATATGCTGCCATGTTCTAAGCCTGCAGGTGGTATGCAGGACATATCCAAAAGAAGAGTTCAGCATGGTTTACAAAGCAGTTGCAGAGTTATTCCAATCAACTCTATGCCCGCCCCCAAAAAAAAAACTATCAAGTCAGAAGAGCTACCACTGCTGTTAGGGTACAGTGTAAACCCAAAAAGCACATGTGTGCACTACCTATATATGGATAGCTGGCAACTGCTCGAATGACCAGCTACATCAACATCTATTTGATCGGAAACATTTGGTTGATGCAAACAGATAGTTGACAGGTGTGTGAAAACAGCAATCCCAAATAATAGAATATTCCCTTTCTCAGATATAATTGGCAGGGTGTGAGGGGGACTGCAGGGGGGCTTGACTCCTTGCAAAAACACTTGCATTTTTTTTTACTGTGCTCCAGGGTAAACCTCAGATCATGTGCAGAATCTGTCAACATTTGTTGTTTCAACATAATTACGTTGATATTCTGGATGTTGGTGTAGCTGCTTGTTCGATCTGCTGCCCTATACCGATATATATATATATATAATATTTTCAATATAGAGTGATACACACACACACACACACACACACACACACACATACACACGCACACACACACACACACACACACACACACACACACACACACACACACACACACACACACACACACACACACACACACACACACACACACACACACACACGAACACAAGTATAAGTATATATATATATATATAGAGAGAGAGAGAGAGAGAGAGAAAGAAAGAGAGAGAAACAAATGTAGATCTCTTTATATATATATATGTATATATATATCTATCTATATATATATATATGTATATATATATATATATATATATATATATATATATATATAGCTTTGTGTGTGTGAGTATCTATATATTTAGATATCTCTCGCTCTCTCGATATATATATATATATATATATATATATATATATATATATATATATCAGGAAGTATATACATACATATATATATATATATATATATATATATATATGTGTGTGTGTGTGTGTGTGTGTGTGTGTGTGTCTATCACGCTATACTGAAAACACCATGTTATGCACATGCAAGCAACAGTACAGAAACCCTCAATTAGTCTATCTGACTTTATTAATGAGTATGCAATAAAAGAAATGAAGACTATAACACCCTCATGCAGTCTGTAAGGATTATATGTAGTCTTAGTATTATTTTTTAACATATAAGAGTCTAAACCATCTTGAATTAAAATACATGTTTAAAAAAGTTTTATTTCATTCAATAAGAACATAGATGAGCTTCTGATTATCTGAAATATTCTCAAAGAAAATAAACTGACAGCTTTATTAAGCCATTCGTTTATTATGAATTTGTTAATGCCAATTTTCTGAAGATGAAATATATTAAATGAAACCATGTAATACTGGGCACATTTACTACTTAATTAGAGCTGATAGCCTGCTACATCCATAATACCATCTGAACTCTACCTTTACACCTCAAAAATCATAAAGCTACGTATATTGTAATATGATAATGCAAAAGCAACCTACATTTCATCATAAAGGAGATGCATTGAGATAAATATCAGAAAATGAATGTGTGCTCATGAAATACCAGGCTTGTTAGACATCCAAATATAGTTAATGAATTACTGGTGTATTTCAACCAGGTCGATAGAACATTAAGGTAAGAGTAAAGCACAGAGAAAATTAATATAATGTTAAATATGTTCAAGAAACATCCAGCAAATGTGACATTTCAGTATTGCTGATAAATTAACTGCGCTACTGTATCAGAGTAAGCAAAGACGATCAAACCTGCAGGTCAGATGGAATGTTAAAGGTTACGAGTAATAAATGAGCACATTGCTGAATGTAAGCTGCAATCATCCATATTGTCAAAACACTATCAAGTTAATTATAAAAGACCTGAGAAAACCAGCTGCTGATAAAACTCAGTCTCTATTTTTATTTAAAGGTTCTGTATCTGTTCAAGACATTTCAAAGTAGCAGCACCATGAATCAAAGAAGACATGATCCATCTGGTTATAGCCATATCCGTTGTTCCATGTTTTATTATTTTTCATTTTTCTTAAGAATCTTACAATTTTGAGCATACACCCTCCAGCTTGATATTTTACAGGGAGATCACGGTATAAAACAGGTCACTCAGCAAATGGATTAAAATATTTTGGTGAATACAAATAAATTAAATAAATATGCTGCATGCTCAGAATGCTTGAAGTGCTAAGGATAGAAAGGAGAACTGAGGCAGTATTAGACAATGAAAATGGGAAATATATGTGAGGAATTGAGACGCAAATGTAGTTTATTATATTATATCTGATCAATATTTCCAGTATATTGCATGAAAACTGATTATTCTTCAATACCAGGAGAAACACATCCTGATTTTGCACCTTTCTGAAAGTAAAGAGGTACATAACAAGTTTTGCAGCCATTAGCTTAGTACTGGAATGTTCTCATCAAGCAGCAGAACATACATAGTAGCCGCCAAAGAACAGAAGCGAGAAGCTAATACAACTTTTAAAATGTGTAAAATACTTCTCGCTCCTACACACACATGCAAGAAAAAGTAGAGAGAAATAATTAACAGCTTTTAAAGCTTTTAGTCTGCCAGAGAGGCATGTCTTCTGGCCATTGGTGTTATAGGTTTTATGGCTTTAAAGCTGTAAAGCATGTACTGATGCTGCCTTTTTTCTCTAACTAGTAATGCATTTCAACAGCTGAAGCTCCATGTGCTGCAAAGAATTATTAGTGTGACTCTTCAGTCATAACTAAATAATTTTATGTGTTATAGACATAGATGTAAAGATTCCTCTCTTGTGCTTTGCTCTTGTGGTGAATCATTGCCCTCCATATCTAGAACACATAACAACATGGTATGGACTGGAGACCTGAGACTAATCCTCTGTATTGCTATACTACCACTATTTGGCTGTTACTTGCATCCTTTACTGTCACACTAATTAATGTTACTGCATCAGAATGCTTGTTGCTACAGGCTGGGTCACAGCTGAGTGTCTTTCTGTGACATCTGTATGTCCGTTGTCCATAAGGATTTTCATTCAGTAGTCTGGTTTCCTACCAAAGATATGCAGCATGTTAATTTTTATTGTTTATGTAGGTTATGTAATAATGAATTACATTTTTCTAGTGAAGTTAAGAGGACTGTTCAAATGTTTATATCTAGAGGGTATGCTACAGATGTCATTGAGGTATCACTTTGAAAAGCTATGGGAAAGTATATAATAATTATATGTATTTAAATCATCATGCTAGATAAACTACCATTGCTAGAGTATCTCTAGTTGATGATATAGATAAAAGGAAGGTATATTCTGTTACAACTTATGTTTTAGTGAAAAATAGATTGAATAACTTCGATAATATTGGTATTTTTAGTAAGGAATTGTGAACTTTCTTTAATACTAAATAAGATCCTTTATAAACATGGCAGAAGTTTGGGGGATATGTTAGTTCACAGCAGTTTTGAGTCTCCTGTTATATATGTCTATAGGCATCTTTCTCAGTAGTTACTTTTCCTCATGGGGTATGCTCCATTTGTCAATTTGTTATAGGTTCTTTTTTTAGAATTAATAGTGTAAAGTTTCATCCTATCTGCGGTAGTGGTGCTGCGGTAGCGTTGTCGCCTCACAGCAAGACGTTGTCACGTTCGATTCTCAGCTAGAGCGTCTTCTGTGTGGAGGCATGCATGAATGGGCATGCCTTCGTTGAAGGTTGTGCATCAGGGCTGGTAACTCGGCATGTAAAAATCCACTACCAAACATTAGCAGACCGGAGTTCCGCTGTGGCGACCCCTAACCGGGATAAGCCGAAAGACACAACGAGTGTAAAGTTTCATCCTATAGATTACATATAATACTGAGGGTATCATTTATGCCCTTAGATGCGCCTGCAACCTTTTATATATATATAGGCGAAAGTAAAAGAGATTTTAAATTGAGGTTGCAGGAGCATATCAGAGACATTAAGTAACAATCGCTTGAAAGCCCCATTGCCTTGCACTTTAAACAATATCATCAGGGTAATTTTTCTAGTTTACAAGGTACTGTTTTAGAGCAGGTGGTAGTGAAGTTTGTGGAAGGTATTTCACTTAGGGAAAAATGTTTTATATAAAGAAACTGTTTTTATTTTAAAGTATGCCTTAGACTTAAACTCAGAATGTAATTGGAAATATTTGATTTAAATTATTGGTACTTTTCTGTTAAACCCCTACCGTGCGTTTTCGGTCCCAGATTGGCATGTTTCGACTTATTTAGCAGTGAAATGTGTACATCTTTCAAACTCACGGACTGAATTCACTCAGCTGTGCATCACTCTTACATGGGGCCGATCATTATTATTGGGGAAACTGTTGTTATGCATCTTTAAAACGTGTCCGACAGACAGGGCTGCCTTTGGAAATATCTCATTGTGTTTGTGCGAACGAGTGTTTAGATCGGCCCTTTATGGGGTGTAGCCTCCAACAAGTCAGAGGAGGACTACAAAACTGTTATTCACACTGTCTTGTTTTCATCTAAAATTGACTTGTGGTATTTAATTCCCTACCTTCTTATACTTTCCAGGTATTCGTGTGTGTTGGAGTTGGGGTGGTATCCAGCTGTGAAGTGCATGTGTTGGGGGCTGTCTTTAGGCTGGAAACTACTGATATAAACTGTTGAGATTGTTCTGGTTAGCTTTTTTTCAGTGTGTGGGAGAATTTGTTTGGAATAAACGTTTTGTTTTTTCTTAAAAAAAAAAAAAAAAAAAAAATCTGGAGGTAGCAAGCAAATCACCTCTGTGATTACTGTAAGTAATACATTGAAGGCTGATAATTAAGAGCAAAGAAAAAGGTTGAAGTTACTTTTATATATGTAAAGCTTGCTTGAAGCAAGTACTTGACACAATCGAGTATCTTTTTCCAAGTCTGTGGCCAAAAACTTGTGGCAGGGGTTTAATGGAAAAGTACCAAATTATTAAATTATTTTAATTGTTTGGTTATGTGTTTCGTGCTTTTATATGTATGCTGAGGTGCTAGAGTTTATTAAAGTTTTACTTGATTTGTTGGTCAGTGGCTTGTTGTTTTTATTTATGTATTTTATTTTTCTTTTAGTAGTTATTTATAATGCCTACAATTATTCATCCCTTCAGTAACTTAGTAACTCCTGAGAAAGTGCTCATGCCAGCTCAAAAGCCTGAGTAACTGCAAAACCTATGTTAGTCCAATTTAAAGGTATTACGTCACATATGTGTTACATTGACTTTGTGGTTTCTGTTAGTAGATCAAGATGACATTTCTTTAATTTTTTTCTCACTACCTCATGGGCATCTACAAGGCTGTAACTCTATCTGGAATGGTGCAGGTAATTAAGGGCTCCAGTGGCATCCCTAATCCTTACACCAAAAAGACAGCTAACTGTTAACCTATTGTTTGCCAGCTTGGAGAGTGTTGCATCTGTATGTCTTTCAATGACGTCAACAGTGACTAAGATATTTCTTGGATGTGCTGCAGGTTTATGGAGTTTTAAAGACACAGACTTGTGGTACCAGTGACTTGCAGTGACAGCAGGAGTGGCTGTGTTTGCTATCATTTATGCTTCATGGCTGAAGTAAACTAGTAGAATGTCTACGAGGCCTAAGGAGGCATCGGCAAGGATTCTTTTAATATCTCAGCATATGTAGGAGTAATGCTTCTGTGCTGTGATAATGTAGTGTTGTTGACATATTGTTTACTGACACTGAGTAGGATGGAAAGACTAGCCTCCAATACAGATAAACAGGTACATCTGTCATGACTGGAATTAGTATTTGTTAAAAGAAGTGAATTGTCAGAAACATGAAGCAGTTATTAAACTACCTCATAAAGTGCTAACTGGTTGGCTAAGAATGAGGCTAAAGTAGGTAGGGACATCATTGTGACAGGCAGTGTCTTTTCTTTTTTCAGGACTAATAATTGCTCAGATGGTAGCTAGTAGAATTAAGAAAGAGATTACATCTTAAATTAGTGCATAACAGTGATGGCTGAGGGCAAGCCAGTTTAGTTATAGTAGTAAGGGAGATCAATTTTGAGATATTTTGTCTGTGAATAATTGGTTACACCACTAGTTAACTATGGGTACGCAATATTTTGATATGGTAGAATACAGAGAAAGGGTAATTAAATGCAATTAGTTTAAGGGGTGTGTTTCCACAAAAAAATTGCCTCTGTGTTTACTAACAAGGGCTGTTGAAAAGAAGAGTGGGATAGAACCACATGGTTAAATTAGCATTAAGTGGTGAATAGCTTAAGATCCACTGTGTTTAAGAGTATAACAAACAGCATAGGTGGGTGGAATTTTCTTTTCCAACAGAGTAGTCTGTTCTATAGTGGAAGCTGTTCCAGTAAGCTTACTTTTCCCCTTAAATATAAATATGAATTTCTAGCTCTTCTCTCAGTTCAAAGGTAATACATTTCTAATTCCTGTAACTCACCAAGAGACACAGCTTTTTCTCCTTTCCAGAATTGTTAATACTTTAACTCATTGCATTAAAAATAAACATCACGATCAAACAAGAATGGATAATAGAAACAATGTAAGTAACCTAAAATAAAACATTTACCTTCCTCATAGCAGCCTTGTTTTATGGCAGAAGCTGCTCTTGGGATACATCAGGGCTGTTTTTGCTTCAGAATGTACCTCTGAATGGTTTAAAGGTGATAGCATTGCATTTGTGAGACTCATTATCAAGACAGGTAAAGGCAATAGCATGTTTATATTTTTATTTTTAGTTCATTTCAATAATTTGTTTAATATGTATTCATCCATTTTTTAATACCTGCCAGGAACTGATAAATGAGAGTCAATGTATTCAAATTCATTACACTTTGCCTGAAATAATAACCAGTCACAGAAGTCATGCAGGCATGTGTTTCTGTTAAGAGACAACTAATCCAGTTGCTTCAGAAATACTTCCCTAAATGTTGACAGAGATCCCCGTGCCTTATATTATACTGCAGGTATGAGAGCTGAAGTCAATAGTGAATTATCAGGTACAGTTACTCATGACAGAGCAATGCAACAATGGTGTCCTTCATCTACAGCACATTTGTCTTTTTCATGGAAACATTTGCACATCATGTGAAAGAGTGTTAATTTCTTGGTAGTCGAGGGTTTATACAGCTTCAGTGACCTTTTAACCTATATGAAGGTGACTATATGCTGATTTTTCCACCAAAGCTGCAAGCTTTTCAAGAACTTGTGATGGTGGCTGAAATAAGATTGCTTGAATTGGTAAGTTATTGTTCTTTAGACAAAGCAAAGGCATTGGGTGGCAGTTGGGCATTGACAAGAGATGATCAAAATATTTAAGCCTCAGGATATTCTCTACCCTGACAGAAGCTTCTTTATCACAACTAAGAAAATTAAGAGGACTTCAGGTATGGTGATTCATAGTGTGGCGGTGTGATGGTGAGTGATTTTCTTAGGGTGGACATAAAACAAAGAGTTTTAATGTTGACTTTACAATCGGTCAGGTGTCTAACAGAGTACAGTGCCTACCTGTCCAGAAAACATAAGCCAAAAAAGAAAACAAGCGGCATGAACTCTTTCTCCTCTCTGAGGGCTTACAACACAGCAATGGCTGTAGTAACAAGAGATATTTCCCAGGATCATATGTCCAACCCTGGACAGCCCTTGCTTCAGCAGATTTTCAAACAGTTTAGAGAAATGAGTAAATCCATTCAGGACCACATGGTACAACATGATCTGAGACCCAACAACAATGAGACCCACCTGAATGAAACTTAAACACTTTCCAATCACTAACGGAAGAAAATGTGGATCTGAGAGCCTGCATGGAAGCTGTCGAAGCTCTCCTGGATTTTATTGAACACTAAAGGAACATCAAGCTGGAAGGATCCACTGTATTTATTATAAAAAGCACAAATAACTGAAAAAAAATTAGGATCTGCTCTATTTATTCTTTGTGGTTTTTTATAATTAATAGAGCAGATCCTTCCAGCTTGACATGCCATTTGTGTGCAGCTAGTTTACTGTGTTACCTTGGTTCCTGGATTTTATGGAACATAAGTGAACTGAGCTAGAAGACAGAACTTGGTGCAAAAATTGAGACTGGCATCAGTGCCTGAAGAGGCCAAGGAAGACAATCATGCTCATTTTGTTAAACTGATATTTGCTGCTTGGCAAATCTTCAGTTAGACAGTATTAGGAGAGAAAGGGCCTGTAGAGTTGCACGGAGACCTCAAGATATTAGTAACAAGATGTCCAGTGCAATAGTGGCACACTTTGAAACGTATGTCTTAAAGTAGAGTACTCTTGCAAAGCTCTGGAAACCTGGAGTGCAGCTGAAATCTTAAGGTAGAGGTGGCAGTTTATACCAGTCATCAGAGCTTGCAAGCTAAAAGAAATGAAATATCTCATCTGGTATTTTGCAACTTGCTGAATTTTGTTTGCTTCAGTGGAGAAATCTTACTACAGCCCCAACAAGCTATACGGGTAATAGATACAATTAATGAAGTGCCTGCTGCAGGGGATAATTCTCATAATAAACAAACTGATCAAAGCCATCAATATCTCCATGAATGAATAGGGCAGATGTGAATACTCTCTTTCCTCACTGATATGCTGAGATGCTTTACCATTCAGCAGAAATCTCAAGAAGCTTTGAATTGGAGGTGATATGTGTATGCCTGTGTCACACAGAGGGACTCTCATGGACAGCTCTAGAATTTTCTTGGGTTACTTTTTGTCCCATAAATACTCTTCCCTGGTGAAATACACAAATATGCATTTGGCCAAATCCTAGTTGATATCATGATGAAGATCTGACTGATTTGGGACCACACATTCAGTTATCCTGTTAGTCTTAACATGTGTATCCATTCTACGAAGACAGCACTGCATTCTTTCCAGTGGTAAAATGAGCTGCCAGATAAAGAGCAGTGACTATCTCTTTGAAAGTTTTAATATTGTTGTAAGTAAGTTTATGAAAATGTTTTTGATGTTATTTACTTTTCTGGTTACCCCTGAATGCTTGAGGGACTCAGGCTTTGTTTTTCTGTTGCAAAGTTTAGTAAGTTAGGACCTGTATCATCCTGTTTAAAATATATGCTAGTTTTATTATTACCTGTTGCATGGAAAGCTGCATGGATGAATTGTATTTTTGCTGATGTGACATCTGGGGGATGCAGGGGAAATTCTGTTAAGAATAAATATAACATTTATTAAGTTAGCAAGCTGGAATGTAAATAGGTTGAATAACCCTGTTAAAATAGATGAGGTCTTTCTCTGTCTGTGATAATTACAGGCTGATATACTGACACTTCAGGAGACACATTTCACAATTAGATCCACACATGTGCTAGATAGGAAGGACTGGCCCTTCAGGTGACACATTTTACAAGTAGATCCATGTGTTCTTAGGAAGGGCTTCAGGGTACTCACCAGCTCTACCTAACCTAATGGTAGGCAAATCTCACAGACAGACAGTGTACTTTACACACATATTATAAACACATACTCTCTAGCTCTGAGGTGTAGCATGAGTTGCATGTTTTCCATCTTAGCATTTTTCAAGATTTCTGTTTTAGCCAATTAGAAATAAATTATGTACTTCCCTTTCTAGGCACACATGGAGAGTTAAGCATTGTATTTAACATCTGTAACTTAATAGCGCTTGATGAAGGGTTCATGCCAGCTCAAAACCTCGAGTAATTGCAAAACCTATATTGGCTCAATAAAAGGTATTACATCTTGTCTGTGTTCCAGTGTCTTTGTGTTTTCTGCTAGTATGCAAAGGTGTCATTTCTTTAATTTTTTTCTCTATATTTCTTGGGAAAAGTTAAGGTTAATCCAGTCAGAAGAACTGAGTTTAGGAGATAAGATGTGAGAGAGAGGACAATCACAGTATGTGTGCTACCACCCAGAGGTGGATAGAGTATTTGAGGGTAAGACTAAACATCTTTGGATGAGAAGTTGTATCTCTGTTTGGTCACCAAAGGTTATTAACCTGACTAGTTCACTTTAGAATACTTTTGAGATAATTAGTGCTTAACGTAAGTTACTTTAGCAGTCATGGTTCACATATTAACAGCTTATGAAGATTTTAAGTGAGTGTTTTTTTCTGGCCAGAGAAATGAGGCAAACATTTTCCAAGAGACAAATGGAAGAAAGTGAAAAAAAGGAATATTAGGGTTTAAAACAAGGATATTTAAGAAACTAAAGCAGGCACCGAAACAGCTTATTACTATGAGATAGCAGAAGCAGGATCAGGTTTTACTCTCAAAGAGACAATGGCAGCAAATTTGGGAAGCCATGAGAAAGCTGGAGAAATGGCCAAACTATCAAGATCAACAATTGAGAATCTTGTTTAGATGGTATTTATCCCCTGCAGACAACAGAAATCAGGGGCAGTTTAATCAAGCAAATGTTGGAGGTGTGGCAGAGTTGAGGCAGATAATATTCACAAGTTTTAGAATTGTTTCTATGTTAAAGTCTGTGGGGAATTTTTGTTTAGGGAATTAAATGCTGTCTTTGGCAGGACTCCCATACTAAATTGCAATTTCTGATTTTGTGGAATAATTTCCTGTGTTAGCTTGGTTATCAGGCAAAAATTGGAAGTCCATGGTGTTCTTGCAAGTTTTATAAAATGTACACATGCCAAACATTGGAAAAACTAGGGAACGTTTTTCCAAAGGATACTTAGGGGAATTCTGGAAGTGCCAACTAGGAAATACATACTATTCATTTAAATAGATATAAGCATTAGACAATCTTTCTCAGTATTGGAAGTATATACTGGATTACTATAGAAATGAACATAAGACCTTCTGAGCAGTGGATAAAATGCTTTAGTGATTTTTTTATTTCTTTCCCCCTCTTCCAAGTCAACATTATTTCATTTTAAGTGACATATATGGTTTTTGTCTTATCCAGATGGTTTTGAAAACTTTTTACACAGAGTTGTCTATTTATAAGTAACATAAGATATAACTATCTGTTGATATATCATGCCATTAATAAGTTTTGTGTTTTCTGTTCCCTATTTAAATTTTTTTTATGAGAAATAAAATTCAGTTTAAGAAAGGTTTTCTTGGCACCCAAATGTTGGATAAGAAGAAGTGTATGAGTTAATCCTCTCCAACAGCAAATGTTGGAACTTGCACATATAAGGAAGGGTTGTATACTCCTTTTTCCATTTTTTTTATTTTCCAGTAGAGCAATAAAAATACAATATTTTCAATAGTAAATAGCAATATTAAATTATATGTATAGCTTAGATTGTACTTGCTTTAATCATTAATGTCACAGTTAATTAACAGTTACATTTCTCTTATAACATGTTCATATTTTGCCAGTATTTACACTTTAACATATTTACCATCTGATCTCATTGCAATGATAATGTTTTTTCTTTTTAATTCAACAGTGGCTAGATTAATTAAGTTGTTGAAATTTGATGAAAATTAACTTTTTCATTTCATTACAGATACCTTTCTTGCAATCGCTAATAAGGTCTACAGTAAGGAATATTGTTTTGAAATAATGTAAGCAGGGCTTTCAGTCTATTGCAGTTGTAGCAACTTTCTCTATAATCTGCAGTTAGTTTCTACACTTTATAACTGGTTATCCCACTTTGCAACTTTACCTTAGCTGTAAAGGCATCATCTTCCAACTGGCTCACTGTGGCTGTTTGTTTCTGTTGGCACACAGTCTAGCTGGGGATAGCCCACTCTGTTTGCTCAGGCTCACTCTGCTCCCCTACCCTACCCCCATTCCCACCCCCCCCTTTTTTATTAGTTTTATACCTAACCAAACCACACCCCATATACCACCAGCCAATCCACTTCTTGCATCAGTCTCCACCCCCTCCCCTCCAACACCACACAACCCATTACAGCCATCCACTATGACCCTATTCATCTCCCTGATAGCCAATACTTTTTAATCCACATTCTCTACTATTTACATAACTCCACCTACCCCACTCATGCCCCATCAATAACCTACACTCACCTACTCTCCCTCTGTACTCCACCAACAATCACACCAACTCATATGCTAACATTAGCTCACATCTCTACAACACACCTACCTATCTCCTCCTGCCTTTCAAACACTTACCCACCCACTGTACTTACCCCTCTGCTCTCAAATACATAAAACTAATGAATAAAATCATACAACTCCTTTTATACAACATAACATAAATTAAGCTCCAAGCTGACATCCACCCCAACCCAGAGACACACAACCAAACCCTAACTTGCCCAGCTCTTTCCCCTCTCAGCTCAATATCTACCTCTTCCCACTGTACTACTAACCACCACCCCCTCTCCCCACTTCCAAAAACCAACAACACTGACCTAGTCTTTATAAACTTTAACCTCTGTAGTATAGTAAATAAAATTACTGACTTCCATGCAACCCTTAACCACTACTTATCAGACATTGCAGCATTAACAGAAACCTGATTAAAGCCCCACATCAATGATAAAGAAATAATTACAAATAGATACAACATAATCAGACTAGACAGACCAAACAAAAAGGCTGGTGATGTCGCCATTATGTATAAAGACACACTCAAACTTGAACCATTGAACTGTACCCCTCCTGACCTTCCTAACTCCAAAATCCTAACAACACGCCTAGTAATAAATCCTAACAAAACTATTATTATCATAGCCACATATCTCCCCCCTGGCAATAACCTACCCATAACTGAACATCTTCTCTCCTGGGCATGAGGTATTTTTAACCAAGAGATCATTATCCTAGGTGATTTCAACCAGGATTGGCACTGATGCATCTCCAACAACCCCTCCAATTTCCTAGCCTCTACAATTTCACCCAAACTATATTCTGTCCAACCCAGTTAGACAGACACTCAAAAAAGCAGTCCACACTAGATTGGATACTTACTAACAAACCCAACCTAGGCTACTTAGCAGGCTGCCTTCCAGACTCCCTCACTGACTACTTGCCTACCTTTATGTACAGAAAACAAGTTCAAACACAAACCAACACAATATATAAATACATCAGAAATAAGAAAAAGTTCTCCGCCTCCACCTTCAACTTTTTACTTCAGCAATGTAAGTGGTCCCCTCTCAGAAACCTCCCACTTGAGCAGGCTGTTCAATATTTCAATAACACATTTCTTAAAATGCTAGATAATCTAGCACCCACAAGAAAAATAAGAGCACAAACTAGGCACTTACCTTGGCTAAAAAAAGATATCATAGAACTGCTGAAACAGAGAGACAAGGCAAGGTCTACTTACCATACCACCCAAGATAAAACAAACCATACAACATATCAAAAGCTCCAAAACCAGGCTAAGAAACAGATAAAATCAGACAAGTCAAACTACTTCCTATCATGTCAACAAACCCACCAAAACAACCCAAAAAATCTTTGGAAAACCATTAACAATCTTCTCAACCCAGGCTATACCCCAACCTCCCCCCACCACCAGCTAACTCCAAGGTAACAGACCCAATAGATACACAATTTAATAGCCACTTTATTAACTCTATCACATCTCTTCTCAATAATCAGAATAGTCAACCTCTCACTTTACCATCTCCCCTTTCAAACTCCCCCACCCCCTACTCTTTCACCCCTATCCATACTAACTACATAAAATCACTTCTTTCCAAACTCAAACCCTGCTATCTAGCAGCAGACCAACTACCCAATGAATTTCTTAAAACTGCTGCCCCCACTATAGCCTATCCTATATCAATCCCAATCAACCACTCAGTCTCAGAACAATATGTCAGTATGTCAGCTATTTATGGAAAATATCTCACATCATCCCCTACACAAAGGGGGCCCCTCAAAAGATCTAACTATCTACCATCCCATAGCCATCTTCTCTCCACTAGCTAAAATATTAGAAAAATGTATTCACTCCCAACTCCTCTCCCACCTCCTCACTCACAACCTACTCTCCCCCACTTAACATGGCTTTAGGCCAAAACATAGCACTAGCACTGCCCTGTTATCTTTTGCAAACAACATCCAAGGTCTCATTAATGAAGGCCAAATTGTCTACTCCATATTCCTTGACATGTCAAAAGCCTTTGACACCATTTCCCACCAAATCCTACTAAACAAACTGGTACCTATGGCCTCACCATATCTGCCCTTTCCTGGTTCCATAGTTATCTCTCTAACTGACAGCAGGCCACAAAATGGGAAAACACTGTGTCCCCACTTCTTCCTATCAATGTAAGAGTACTCCAAGTATCCATTCTTGACCCCCTACTCTTTACTATTTTTACTAAGACCCTCAGCTCTGCAACCCTACTAACGTCCGTAGTCCAATATGCCAATGACTCCACACGTATCTGATCAGCCACTACCACCCAGAACCTACAAACAAAAATGCAAAAATCTTTCCATGATATAGAACATTACCTCACTAAGCATCAACTTATACTAAACCCTAACAAAACCAAGTTAATCATTTTTAATTATAACAAACCCAAAACATGCCAGTCCCATTTACAATTCTTTCCACAAACAGAACCAAAACTGAACCCACTTACCAATCCAAACTCCTAGATGTCACTATTGATGAAAACCTAAGGTTCAATAGCCACATATCCCTCACCATCAAAAAAGTCCATGCCAAACTAGGCACCCTATACACAATTAAACCATACCTTACAGAAAGTGCTGGACTAGCCACTGCCTGCACGCAAATACTTTCCACACTCCTCTATGGATCCCAAGTATTTACAAACATACGTAAATCAGGCATTAATAACCTAGAATCCTGCTACAACAAAATTGCCAAATTCTCTACAGGTCACCCTTACAGAACCCACCACTGTTCAGCACTCTCACAACTTAATGGGTTACAACTCCCACACTTTCTAACTCTACACCATCTGTCCATAGCCCACAAAATAATTCACCAACCAAATGACTGCCCGGCAATCTCTAACCTAATCCAAACCAACATAAACCCTAGATCACTTAGATCCTCTAATAAACTAATGTTCAAGACTACTCTACCCCACAACACACAAGGCACCGCCCTCTACTCATATAAAATTGCCAAACTCTGGAACACTCTTCCACAACCTATCATTAAAAACCCTAGCATTCATGAATTCAAACATCTCCTCAAGGTACATCTAGAAAAACACTGGCTCTGCTCCTGTCATACCCCAGACTGGTCCACCCATGTATCTCACCCTCCTCCTAAAAAAGCTCTTACCCACAGCTACAGTTATTATTTGCTGAATCTAATTTGATCCTACACTCTCTCAGTTAGTAATATTAACATTAATACTGCATGGTCTTACAACTGTTATTGAGACTGCATTTCTTTATCCTATCAAACAGTAGCACACTGTTTAATACTATTTCATGATGTTATTTCCATCTCAAACTGTGCCATAATTAATGCTATAATTTAGATTACCATCTTTTGTAATTTCTTGTTAATTACTCCTGTATTATAAATTACCTCACAGGATATACATTGAAAATACTATTAATGTTTGTCACGTTGATTGTGCACTTTGATTGTTTACTTTGTTTTCAATTTGTCTCAACTGTCTGCAAGGAGCTTTTCTCCCTGGGCCTCCACTGAAAATGGGCCTCGAGTCCAGTTGGACATTACCCGGTTAAGACATTAAATAAATAAATAAAAATAAATAAACTGAACATTAGTCAGTGGCAAACATTCAGTAACTACATACCTACTGAACCACAAGGCTTTCAGTATGTGTTGAAATTCCTCCCAATATTTAATATTCTTCTCACATTTAAGGAATATATGACACCAATCAGCCTTTGTTAATTTTTAAAATTTCCCATGCAAAGTCTTATCATTTTTATTTATTTTGCTAATTTTATATGGCATAATAAAACTTCCAGGTAAATATTCACCAGAAAGCATTAGAAGCTCATGCTACTGATCTCAAGATTAAATCTTCCTCTTTGAGATTGTATTGAATATGTTTGCTATTAATTTTAACTTCCAAATCTAAAATTAGCTTGTTTAGTTTCAAAACAGGAAGATTCATATTGCCTCAACCACTAATAATTATGAACAAATATTCCAATATTTTAGAATATTTTACCCAGTATCAGCCATCAAGTTTGTTTTTTCTTCCAATTCAGTTCATACTTTATATATGAGGCTGTCCAGTTTATATGTGCAAAGTCACAATTATTCATAATCTTATCTGATGAAAACATTTTAGTTGTATTTATACAATTAGACCACTATATAATGTTATTAATTTTCAGATCCAATATTAGTTGGTAGATATTGATGTCATAAAATCCATCTGTATGTGCTATTGGAAAAGTAAGATAAGACAATTATTCAAAGTGGAGATCTTGCAGATTAACTTCCTAAAAGACATTAATACAATGTTGAAATAGCCTAACATTCTTAATGTGTTAAAGGAATGATTAAAGTAATTGCAATGGCTCTTGCTTTATTGTTTACAGTGTCTAAGAAAAGGAAAAGAGATTTCAGTTTACAGTTATCACCTATATAAATATGTAATAATTTCCACTGGGCATCATGGGAATTACCAAGCCAATGCAAGATAGTTAAGCAAACTGAAACTCCGGCATAATTTACTATATTGGGAAATCCAATTTTTCTTTTGTTCCAAAGTCTAATATGCTAGAACTGTACACATTCCTTCATGTTTTAACATCACCCTTGTCTTTCTGGGCCAAATCTGTGATAGTTAATCTTTTCATGTGAGACTGTCATACATTGTTATAGTTTGTACTATGCACAAAAAGTGAACACTGGATAGCCTGAGAACTGAGTAACAGATTGAAGCAGCACAGCTGTGGTTGTTGTATTCGTGATTAGTTATCTGCCCAGTAAAACATATTTTCAAAGGAGAAGAACATTTATTTATGTTGCTGGAAGATGTTTACTGGTTTCATGCTATTTATTCATACATTTTATATATAGCTATTTGAAGTGCCAATTTGTTGGCTGTAGTATGGTAGCCTGTCATATTTGTTGTTTAATTTTATTCTTTCTTTGCATAGTATAAATCGTATTTCCCTTATTATTGTATTTTGGGAACAAATTGAGAGTTACCTCAAATGACTTAATAAAGCATGGATAGCTTAGGCCATTATATCCCCTTTTGAATGCAAACAAAATATAGTTTCACAATATAAATGCTTTGGGATTTGGATGGTCCACATTTATTCCCTACAGTGCGTATTGTGAAGGATCTCACCAAAACATATACTATCCTGAACACACATAACAGAAAAGAAACATTCTGACCATGGAAGCAGGACTGACCTTTGGCAAAGGTATGCTATTACTAACATTAGACTATGATCTATCTGTCATTAGTTCCAAATCAATTGCCAATAACTATAAGAAGGATTAGATAAGATTTATAGATTCTGGTCAAGGCATATAAAGTAGAGCACCAGTGCACCATCTTAGATCAAACTGTCTCCCATTGACTAACAAAGCTAGCTTTATGACCATACCTCTCAACTCTGAGCACAAGAAATCTGGACAAAGCTTAAAATAATTGTGGGGGGACAAAGGCCCAAAAATGGGAAGAGATTTTAAATATTGCTGTTATAAACTTAGAAAGTTACTAAAATAACAAGATGTGTGTTAGCATGGATTTTCTGAAGGACATGAAGTCTGAAACTCAAATGAATGCCATTATTTAGTGACTTTAATTTGTTTGTGGTTTTCCTGAAAACCACAAATTTTATAAGGAACAGGCAAAAAATATAATGCAAAAATCTGGACAGTTGAGAAGTATGTTTATGACCTGCTCTCTTATATACACTTCATTATATGATAAACACTAACTTCCATTTTCAGTAAAACTGAATAGATCCACTGGCAATCTAAGAATTTCTCATATCTTTTCAGACACACTACTTTTACTTCCACATCACCACAGAGAAGTAATAAAACATTTCTATATATGCTTCAAAGCTATGAAACAACCTTCCTATGAAAATCAGAAGATGGTCAGCACATCATATCTTTAAAACTAGACTAAAATTATACTTTTCCAAGAAGCAAGTTCCACATGTGTTTTAGCAATCTACTAAACTCATGCATGTTTTCTAGACTTCTCAACCATAAGCTTGCCTTATAAGGTGCATTCCAAAAGTGTTTGTACGACTTGTGTATATCATTGTACTGTTTTCATATGTTGTGGTCTGAAATGGGTAATTATCTTTGTAGTACTGTCAGTTAATATGTAATCTGTTTTAAAAATCTGTGGTTAAAACTGGGCTTCAGTCCAGGCATAGTCAATCACTAAGCATGCATTCGAGGAGACCACTGAGAAGCTTAGTTCAATTTATTGAGAGCACTTTCTGGTTACAAGATTTGCTCAGTCACAGAGCACAGAAATGGAAGCTGTAGGAAGGAAGCCCTTACCACAGGAAACAGCTCACTAACACTGTATAGCCTTAATCCTGTGTGGTAAATGCCATTCTACTTACATTAAAAATAACTACAAATGATTTAAGGTATATCTTACATTTTACTGATATCCAATTCGACTTCTGCTTGTTTGTTAATGGATGAATGCTTAGTTCTTCGAATTTTGATATATTTTTTTCATTCTTGGAGGCTGCTCTGTAATTTCTTTGAACAATGATGTGGCATATTTCTATACAATGAAGAAAATCTCAAAACATTATTATCTTTCATGATGACAAGGAAATCCATGTGGTTATTCAATGACACTAAATTTTATATCTCTAAGGTTTGTAGCATAACTACTTTAAACCTTCATACAATTCAGATATAATTCTCAGTCTGAATTCAATATATGCCTATTGTCTGCATGGAAAATAATGAGCTTCTCTTTGTCAGTGCTGTTCTAACATTTTATTTGTTCTTCATAAGTCACAATAACTAAAATCTTTCATTAGCATCAACAGACTGCAGGCAGGACTGGCATTACTATCCAAGGCTTTTTAAATGAAAATCCTTTTTGATTTTTTTCTCTTTTTTTTAAATTGGTTTGTCTACATTTAGATGAATTATAGGGTGCAACACATTTACTGTGCCTGCTGAGTTTCATTTCTAGCTATCTGTTTTTCCACTTTATGAATAATGCAAAATTATACATGCTTCTTCATACTCCGTGACGTGGCTTAAAGCATTGCACTTGAATCTGTACCAGTAGTCTGCTATATTAGACAGAGAGTATATGGTATATTGCTAATGGCATCAGATGGTGTATTTTAATAAATATTTTCTGTTTACCAGGTTTCCCCATGTAATGCTGTGATGAAATGATGCATGAGTTACTCTTGGGGCAAAATAGAACAAACCATATCAATATGTACCTATTTTTGTTTCAAGCATTCATTCAGCATTTGGTCACTGGCAACTAGGATCTTTCACTCTGTAGCTAAGCAGAATACATTAACTAGGCTTGAAATATGTTTTGGTTCAAAATTTGTCATCATATATCAAGAATCCATAGATATACATATAGCTATAGCAATAGACATATAATGATATATATAGATGGGTCTGGGTGGTCATAGACCGCGTCCAGAGATATACACAAGCATCTTGCACAGGGTGTCTTGTATGTTTTCACACTTGCATTTGATTGATGGATGTGAATTAGGGTACTGGGTACCAGCATGTAATTGCTGTCCTATGTTTTTGAATGGCAAATAAGCATGCCTAATATACCACAGTGCAGTGTACTCAGGATATGTGACAGTGCTTTTACCAGGAAAACACTATACAGCACAGCAATGACAGGCAACACAATAATATACCTAACTGAGATATTTACTAATTTTGTACTATGATTCAATGTTTTCTCTGGAAACGATTACAGTCTTTACTCCCTAGATAGTATTGTGGTCCATGACTCTTTAGTGTCTTGTGCTAAAGAGAGAATGCTGTGCTGTGTGAGTTCTCATTGACAAGAGGTCAAAGGAGACACTGGTAGAGGGAAAGATATGTTGGATTGTGGTAGCAAGTTTGCCTGAATAATGGGGAAATCTATTAATTGTAGGGTTTTTCTTTTAATACGCAACAGAGCTTTTCTTTATTTTTTTATTTATTATTTTAATAACATTAGTATTTGATTACCTTTACCATTTGAATGCCATTTTAGCCGGATAAGGTACTACTATGGGTAGGGACAGTTGATGGTGCAGTTATTTTTCCATGGGTTACTTCATGGGAGCAAAGAATACTCTAGTGCATATATTTTTATGAATTGCATGAATTCAAATGAGGTGGGTGATTTTGGTATGTATTCAATACATGGAGTATAATGCCTATGCAAAGGGGGAAGATAGAATTCAATATCTTACCCCATTGTCATGAATCACAACAGGCTTTGGTATGCCAGTCTATGGCATATCAAGTATTGTTCATACACAATGGTCATGAACATACCTCTCAACAGCTGTTATGGATTTACTTACTTATTTATTTATTTATCCTTTGTCAATCAGTTTGCTCCCACTAGGCTAGTAACCTTTGTCTTCAGGGGTTGACCTTAGGTATTATTTAAACTTGACTCGATGAGTCATAGTGCTATTATTTTTACTTTCTGTTTTAACCTTGTTCCTTCCATATTTACAGATTTACTTTATAATGTTAAGCCATTTTTTTGTGTATGTGCATTATTAAATGACTAAAGTAAACCTACAGAAAGATTCCTTATCATTAACTATATGGATTTAATAGATTAACGCATGTCTGTTCTGGAAAGTATGAAGGAAATCTCCTTTCTGACCATCTATTATTTTAAGTGCCCCTGCTATGCTTAACACACAGAGGTTATGTTGTGTTTATTAATGACAGCCATAAGCACATACAGAAAAATATAAAGGGATCCAAAGTGATATGCACAGATCACACACACACACACACACACACACACACACACACACACACACACACACACACACACATGCACACACATGCACACAGACACACGCACACAGACACACACACACAGACACACACACACACAGACACACACACACATACACACACACACACACACACACACACACACACACACACACACACACACACACACGCACACAAGCACACACACACACACACACACACACACACACACACACACACACACACACACACGCACACACATGTATATATCCAAATATATCCAGTTTTACACACGCACACACATACACACACATGTATAGATCCAAATATATCCAGTTTTATCTATCTATCTATCTATCTATCTATCTATCTATCTATCTATCTATCTATCTATCTATCTATCTATCTATCTATCTAATACATGAGCTTGAAATTAACCAGGCCACAATTCTCCTTAGGCAATTGTGAGAAATCCTTTTGAATGCTAGACCCTGCATCAATGAAATTACACCCAACAATAAAGTTACACCTTCAAGCAATATCTCAGGCAATTCTTACAGAAGAAGTTTAAGTGTTTTTTTGCTTTACAAACGCAGTTTAACCGACACTCAGTGCCTGGTTAAAATATTTTACAGCTGAAATTTTTTGCCTGCGTTACGTATTAAGAATACTTATTGTACATTTCTTTACATAACTTTTGAAGAATGTGTCATGTTTTGCTTTGTGCAAGTTTGTCTTTGTGCTTACTGTATGCATCTGTCTTTGCCCAAAGACTCTAGTAGTATCTGATTTTTTTTTTACCAGCCCACTCACATGGTTAAAAATAAAAGTACGTAAAGAAATAAAATCTTTAAACTATATTCCAAAAATACTCTTATGCTAGTCCATTAAATATATTTACCAATTCTCTAATTTATTAAATAAAACAATTGTTTTAAAATATCTACTTAATTTTCATTTCTAACAATAGAAAATATTGCTATTTTACATTTATCTCAGCATGATTTTTTTCTGGTAATACATTCTGGTATGTTTTCAAAACCCATTGTGCTTCTGTTGCTGACTGATTCAGAGTATCAGTCCTGCATATTTGAGATGAGGACACCATATTATCAATTTATACATTATACAAGAACTGTTAATATTTAAACAGTTTTCAGCTTGTACAACAGTGAGGTCATAATCAGACCATTATTACAGACAGAGGAATGTTTATTAAGCAATAGTACAGCATTCAATGAAATTTGCAGGAGGAAAAGTCCTGTCATGTTATCACCATTTTTTGTGGTGAAATCAGAATCTTTGACAGTGGAATGTTTAAAAAAAATCACATTAGGACAAATTACCTGGTTTATTTCAATGCTAGACAAGTGAGATATCTGTTACAGAAAAGACCTCAGTTTGGGTATCTTCTTCACTAACAAGCATTTTAAATACAGCTGTCAAATTATTAATATGTTAATGTCTGTGACATTGAGAGGAGTGTTTCTACTGTCAACACTAAAGAATATGAGCAATCTGCAAATTGCATAAATGCAGAAATATTTGGTTATAATCTGAAGACAGTTGCTTCTGCTAAACAAAATGATGGGAGTTTATGCTTCTGTATTCCCTGTACTCATACCTTATGCCTCTCCCTTATTCTCATCTTTCAAAAGGCAGAGGTATATCCTGATGAATTCTGATTTAGTAAGATTTCCCATTCACTCTGCTAGCACTGCTACACTAAGGCATTGCAGATCTATGTTAAGTAAGTGGTGCACTGGGCATGTGCAGTTCTTCTGTGAAGGGTATGGTAGGGAACGCCCTTACATACTGAGTTCCTGTCAACCTTATGGCAGTGCTGATCCCCTGCAACCAAACATTTGTCACAGGTCCCTGAATCTTACATCTTATATCAACAAGTGATTGAGAACATCTTAAATACCCCAACCTCTCCAGACAGCAGGTGATGTTCTTGACTCCTCTACATCTTATCAATGATATTTGCTTCAATCCTCTGAACCTTCTCCCTGCCTGTTTGTCACATTCACATTACATATCCTTTCCAGCCTGACAGCCACTGAAGCCCCCAAATCATGTGCATCCTTGTAAAGGTACAATTTCTTGGCCTGCCCTTTCTGTCAACAAATGCAGTCTGCTCCACTTTCTGTCCCCTCTCTATATACACAAAAACTAACCTGTACAGTAACTGGTGGCTACTATATCCTCTCACATATGCATCCAACTTTTATAACTCCTGGCCTTTGAACAGACAGTCTAGAGTTTCAGCAATCCCTCAGTCTGCCCTTGAAGATATTGAGTATTTTATTAATTTATTATTATAAACTTATTGACATTTGATGACCAGGAAAGTCCGACTGGGTCAAGAACCCATTTTCAGAGGTAGCCTGGGGAAAAAAGCTCCAATAGTACAAATTTAGGCAATCAGAGATATACAATAATAGTTTAAAAAAATACATTGTCATATGTGGCCAGGAATGATACAGTCACATATATATATATATATATATATATATATATATATGTATGTATGGGTCTACTATCAAAATTACACTATTTTGAAATACGATAGTAATGTCCCACTAATGCGAAAATGCACTTCACCGAAAGTGCACTTTCGCAAAAGTCACTAGAACGAACAAAGGGTTAGGGCTTGGGTAATGGATAGTGGATAACTAGTAGGACTATCCACTATCCTTAGCCCAAGCCCTAAGCCTAAGGTCAGTGACTACTGCACCACAGTGAAGGAAATTGTATTTCCTCCACTGAGCAGTAGTTATGGACCTATTTCCTGTACTGTGGTGCAGTAGTCATGGACCTTAGGGTTAGGGCTTGGGTTAAGGATAGTGGATAGCCCTACTAGCTATCCACTATCCTTAACCTAAGCCCTAACCCTAAGGTCTGTCACTACCGTACCACAGTGCAGGAAATGTCCCGTTCGACTTAGTGACTTTCGCAAAAGTGCAGTTTCGTTGAAGTGCATTTTCACGTTAGTGGGACACTACTATCATATTTTGAAATAGTGTAATTTCGATCTATGGTAGTAGTAGACCTATATATATATATATATATATATCTATATATATATATATATGGGTCTACTTCTCTTCATCGAGAGTACATCACTTTGAAAAAGAGAAGTACACCCACACTTACACGAAAGTGCACTTAACCAAAAGTGCACTTCTGGTAAGAACTGTTCAACAAACTGTTAAGGAATACTGAGGTGCCGAAGCACACTACAGTGGTGAAAAGGGAATTTATCTTTTTTCCTACTGTAGTGCGATCTCGGAGTTGGTATATTTAAGTAGGGGGGTGTGGGGGGCACAGCCCCCCAGATGGGGGTGCAGGGGCACTTACCCCCCTGCAAAAACATTGTTTTAGTATTGCTGGTCAGTTCGTTGAAATGGTCTTCGCTCAGTTATGAGCACTTTCGCATAAGTGGGGGTCTACTGTTCTTTTTTGAAGAAGTGTTCTTTCGATGAAGTACAGTAGATCCATATATATATATATATATATATATATATATATATATTTTTTTTTTTTTTTTAACAATATTGCTCAGCAAACAAAATTTACATCTATTAATTGACAAGAGTTTCAATATGCAAGTAAAATTCAGTTTGTGGTACATTTTACAGTATTTTACAATCAGCTTGTATTACATTATGCTGTATTAGTTAGGAAAGAATCAATTTGTTTTTTGTGAATATTTGCAGGCAGAGAAGTTGAGGGATAGAGTATGTAGACTATTTAAATATAGGGTGTTAGTGGGAACAGAAGAGAGTAGAAGTAGTAAAGATGTTAGGGAAATGAGAGGGATGAGGGGCAAGTAAGAAGGTAATATATGATGTGTTAGGGAGAAATTATAATTGGACACGTGTGTAAGGTAGAAAATATGGAGTGTTTGCCAAAGGTTTAGACTGAAGGGCTATGTATGAAAAAGGATGTGATGAAGGATATTTTAGGTTGAAGTTATAGAAAGATGGACTATAAATGATTGCATAGTGATAGTATATAGTTATAATAGGAGTTATGGAAAGACAGAGTAGAGAATAGTTGCAGATGATAGTTAAAAGGACGGGTGTAGAGAGAGGGGAGAGGAGGAGTAGGATGGATACATACTAAATATAGTAGATTATTCAGGAGCATGGGCAAATATGAGAGTTTAGGTAATGTTTTTTTCAGACTGAGTTTAAAGGACTTAAGTGATTTAATTGCAGAGATATCGGGAGGAAGGTACTGAAAATATTTTAAACATTCAATATGTTGGATAACACCCCTTTGTCCAGACCCCGTTGCACAAATAGCCATACCATTTTTCAGCTAAGACAACCATTTATTAAAAACGAAGGCTTTTGATACAATACCTCACTCGGGTATCATTGAAAAACTCATCAACTTAAATGTAAACCCATACATTACAAGATGGGTTGCAAACTGGCTGTGTGACAGAACCCACAGGGTCAGAGTTGCTGGCGCCATGTCAGACTCAAAGCCTGTCACAAGTGGTGTCCCACAGGGCTCAGTCCTGGGCCCACTCTTGTTTGGCATCTACTTTTCTGAAGTACAAGCAAACACAGGAGGGTTATGACTGACAAAGTTTGCAGATGACTGCAAACTGGGCGCCGTAGTTGAAAACACATCCGACACAGATATCCTTCAGAAGGGTCTCACAGAAATGGATAACTGGTGCCAGAGCCATGGCCTAAAGTTAAATACCAAGAAATGCATAGTCATACCCTTCGGGAAAAATAAGGTTACCCCTAGCTACCATATAGGTGGCAATCCCCTGAACACAGAAGAAGTTATTAGGGACCTGGGAACCCAGGTTGACAGTAGCCTTTCATTCGACACTCATATTGCTAAAGTAGTTAGGAAGACCTTCTACATTGCCCACCTTATCATGAAGGGATTCACATCTAGATCAAGGGAAGTCATAGTCTCCCTATACTCATCACTCATCAGACCAATGATTGAGTACAATGCCCCATTCGGAATGTATCTGACCCGACACTTGCAGCAGCTGGAGAGGCCACAAAAGTTCCTCACCAAAAGGATAAAGGGTCTCAAAAATCTGTCTTATGCTGCCCGACTGAAAGAACTCCAGTTATATTCAGTTGCTTACCGCTTGCTCAGAGGTGACCTATGCCTGACATACAAGGCCATGTCAAACCCAGATTTGATGAACATGCTTCATCTAAAAAATCTAGATCCCTCAGAGCCACAAGGCGGGAGACTTAAACCTCGACACGGTTATTAATAGGACGTGCAGGAGGGATAGATTCATCACCCAAAGACTCCCTATGCTGTGGAACAAAATCCCGGTTTATGTGAGGCAGAGCACCTCGCTGGCCTTGTTCAAGAGGAATCTTGACCAATGGATGGGAGATCGCAGATACACCCCAGGGGTTACCTCAGTGTCACTGCTCGACAGAGGCACAGCAAAATAATGGGCATAGTTTCTCCAAACTAAAGGGGTGGCGTAAGCCACAAAACTATGGGCTAGGCTTATAAATGCCCTCGGGCAGATAGCCTAGTATGAACCTATGAACCTATGAAGTTCAATACACTCAATTCTGGAATTCCAACATAACAAATTGTATTAGGTAGCATTATACGCACACTTCATATTGTTATTGACATAAAGCAGCATAAAATTAATCCACTCTCTTATAATCTCGAACCTCCCATTAGAAGTAGCATGATAACACTCACTTCTGTCAACCAAAACATTATACTAACCCAAGAAATAAATCAGAAGGGGGAATAGAAGAAGAGATCCTCAAAGGCCCTCTTCTCTGCCTACCAGCATGATACCCAGCTGTTCCCCCTTGTTTAATATCAAAATGACATAATTAACTTCTTCCAAAACAGCAAGTGAAAACTAAGCAGGTCCAGTCCCAAATCACTTAAATGTATTCCATCCTCCCAATACCAAATTGCATCTCTGCCATCAAATTCTCTGTGATCAATAACATAAACACCCAACTGTCCTAACACTCTAGAAAGCCAATGGTTAACAAAATGCCTAGCCCTTTCAACACCTATAAACTTGTCTGCATATCTCAAACCACACTGTGGCACTATTTCTGACCAAATTATAACCATTGATGGAAACCTCCATCTCAAAGTTGCCAAATGACCCACCATACTAGCAAGCAAATGCCTCTTCAGAACTCTCACCATATCATTACCTGCCAGATCAGCTTGTCTGATAACTGTTGCCATCTGAGGCCTCTAAAACCTTGACAACTTACTTTACATCCATATATCCTCAAACTCAAATTGGTTTCAACTGATCTACTTGCCACTTTCTTTGTTGCCCAGTAAACAAAAGAATGTCCCATTATGACAACAACCTTACCTAAATAAACAAAAGAATGTCCCATTATGACAATCTTACCTAAAAAAATACAATTAGTTAAAAACACAGAACACATCCCACACACACACTCATCTAATAAACACAAACATGCTCCTGATGACCATTGCCCACATGTTTTATAACCTTGACAGATCTCCCTTCTCTTGCCAAATCAAAAAATCAAATGATCTCCCAACCTGAAAGGAATGAGTGGAGAATCTGTCACTCTGAACGCCCACACATTGAAGGCCCTAGTGAATCAAATATGAAAATTGACTAACTCGTATGACCCTTCCACATTGAGTATGAAATGCCAACTCCTGAGCTCTCGCACCATGAGAAAATTGAAATTTCTTACCCCAAGCCACTGGACAAAGTAAATCCTCCACATATGCATGCAGCACAATCTGAGCACTCTTACCCTCGTCACAGAGGAAAGGAAAATAAAAATGTCCCTCCAAAATAATGAGCCCAACAGCTTGTTCACCCAAAATGCTCCTGTGTACACCCAAACTGCCAAAACAGCCCAAAAAGGAGAATAAACTGAATTTCCTACCAACAAGCACAACCCTGCCAACAACACCCTAAGAACCTGTTTCATTATGGGCAGCCATTTGTCACTACTCCTATCTTCAACCCATTCCCAACCTTTCAACATTTGAGCTATTCCCCATGATTTGGTTAAGTCCTCCAATCTAACTGCCCTAGCAAATGTGCTAAAGACTGCCAAATGCACCCTCACTAATTAAACTGTCTGTCCTCTCAACCACACACTAGCCAAATAAAGAAACAACAATTTCAAAGAACATACTGACTCTTCCTCCAGCAACTTCAACACATGTATCCCAAAAGTAACCCATGTCCTAAAATAAGCCTTCTAAGTTGAATCTGCCAACGACTGCTGAATAAGCCATCCCACTGCCCAAGATGCCATATCTCTTCTGGTAGAAACACTGGTTGCAGTTTCACTTGTGGAGCCAATTGTTGAAACCTGTAAAACTGAAGATGAAATAAGGGTAACCATTTGGCTTTTTGTAGGGTGACATAGTGATGCCCACAAAGGGGTAAATTTGAAATGAATCAGCAGATGATGTTGGAGATTGTATGTATGTTTGTATGAATGTATGTGTGTATATATATATATATATATATATATATATATATATATATATATATATATATATATATATATATACACACATATATATATATATATATATATACATACTCACATATACATATATAAACATTTAATTTAACACATCACTTCCTCCTCTTTATTATTCAAAACAGACTCAGTACTATCTTATGACTCTCAAATGCACATATATAAACTCAACCGATAGCCAGATCCAAAAGTAGGCGACATAGGCAGTCGCCTAGGGCCCCATAAAGGCTAGGGGGCCCAAAAATGGGAAAAACGAAATAAAAAAAAAAAAATAAATTATATATATATATATATATATATATATATATATATATATATATATATATATAAATATATATATATATATTTTTAATTCAGATTATGATCCGATGATTCTATTTGTGTGCGATGTGTTCAGCTTCTTCTACTCTCTCTTAGAGTCCGTAGGGGCACATTTTTACTTGATGTTTTTTTCTCCGTCATGCATCAGAATAAGTAAGCACCACTAAGGAATTTTACTGGTCTGCTTCTTCCCGGCCTGATAGACTTAACAGATCAGTCATTCCAGGGTTCAGAGGCAGGTTGCAAGTGCAAACTAGCAGGCTAAACAGGGTCTATATTACGTTATCGAAGCTTTACAACTTTGAATGTCAAATGGTCAAACCCATATGTTCAAAGTTGTAAAACTTGAAATATGTCAGAAAAAAAAAAATGAAAACAGTTACCTGATGGTTGTAAGCAGAGGTTCAAGCTCCCCTGCACCCCCCATGTGGGGGCTGTGCCACCCATACCCCCAGATCTTTAACTATACAAACTCTGAGATCGCACTACAGTGTAGTAAAGGGAAATCTTCCCTTTCCACACTGTACTGCATTGTAGTACGGTCTCAGAGTGGGTATATTTAAAGAGTGGGGGGTGTAGGTCCTTACAACTGCCAGGTAAGTGTTTTCTTTTTTTATTTTTTTTTAACGTTTTCAAAGTTTTACAACTTCAAACATATGGGTTTGACCATATGGCGTTCGAAGTTGTAAAACTTTGATAAAGCGATATAGACCCGGATAAACATTATCCGTTAAACTGTTACCACACTTTTTTTTTTACTGCTGATCTGCTGTTAATCAACTCATGTTATCATCCTGATGTGAGAGTCACTCCCTCCTGTTAAAGAAAAAAAAAAAAAAGAAAAGGAGTTCAGTGCAGTTGCAGCATCCAGCCTGTGTTTTATTCTGGTATGATAATTTACTGGAAGTGCAAGCAACATTATGTTTTATTATTTTATGGCAATCTCTCCTCACTGAAGGTAACCCTGTTAAAAAGTGCATGTTCCCTGCATCATTACCAAGATGGATGTCCACGATTTTGGAACAGTAACATGGTGCATACCTTTCAACTGTACAGATTTTCGCAGAATGTCCCGATTTTTGCCTCATCTGTATGTTTTTCATAAAATGATGTTTTTCTTGCAAATTAGTGGTAAATCATTAAATATTGTGGTTGGAAAATAATGACAGACATTTGATCTCTAGACTTCATACCCTTCAGAAAAATCATTCTAATGCAAAACATGTTACTCTATCAATTTTCTGAATTTGTAAGAGCAATATTTAAAAATCGTCCCTATTTTTGGGCCTCTGTCCCACTTTTATTTATGGCTTTGTTCATATTTCTTGCTGGTTGAGAGATATGACACTCTCTGCAGTATGTGACTTTATTATAACACCAGCCATACTCCTCCACTGTACAGATTTTCACAGAATGTCCAGATTTTTGCCTCATATTTTTGGTCTGCTCCTCTTCCTCATCAAAAATTATGTTTTTGTACAAATCATTGGGATGATCTATGGATTAAAGTCAATAAATAATGCAGTTGAGTTACATCTTCCAGTTAATGCATGTTAACAGAGATCATGTTATTCTAGCAACTTCCTAAGGTTATATGAGCAATATTTAAAAATGTATCCCTGTTTTTGTGCCTTTCTGTCCCCATTATGTCAGGCTTTGTCCAAATATCTTGTGCTAGCAGGTTGAAACATATTATGACAACTGGCTGAGAGGGAACTAATGATTGGCAGGCAGTGGGGTCAATGTTGAGGGAAAAAAAGGAAAAGAAAGAACATAGTGGGGTAAATAGATTTCTATGAGTTTCTCAAGAAATCAAATTTAGAGAAATGTGATAAGTGCACAAAACTTTATGTAATCTATGCTAAAGCCAAATCAAAAGGTTATATCAGTAGCAGTTTGTGTGCTAAGATTTACAGCCTTCCTCACTAGGACCACCTCAGTAGTGTTAGCAATGTTATTAAATTTTACATTACTAACTTCATACATGACTGCAAAAATAGCTTCAGAAAGCCTCCTTCTTTCTCTCTCTCTCTGTTTCTATCTTTAGATACAGTGAGTTAGCAACAAGATAACAAAGACTCATTATTTTGTTTGTAAGTGACTTAGAATACTAGAATAGCAACAGTCAATGTAGTATTCAGTCCAGGAAAACATTTGATGTATTTGTTTGAATCTAGCAGCACAGTGCTGTAAAGAAAAGCATACTTAGACCGCTACCAATGCCAGCCTAGATGTTTACTTTCCCCAAATACAGTCAATGTCATTCCATGACACTCAATGTAAGTGAAGGTCATTAATAATGTAAAATGTAATGAGACCTGCAAATAAGCATGTGCTGAATAAAAGGTTTATTTAGCTACTGTACATTGAGATGTCACTAGCACTACCAAGTTACTTCTATATATCTTTTGTAGTTGTGGTAGTAAAATAAGACGTGTGCCAGTTTTAAAGATACTATATTAAATTATTTTTATGAGGGATTCTGGCTTATTTGATATTTTCCCCAATGTTGTGTATGCTTTGGAAGAATTTTTAATACATTTAGTCACAACATTAGAAAATGCTGAAACTGTGAGCTGTTTTTTTGCATTTATCTTCAATTGTACATTATCATCTCAGTTCCTCATGATAAAAGTACTGCTCATTATTTTCAAGCCATATCTAACATGAATTAATACTTGTCATGTTTACCAAGTAATTAATATTTGTTATTGCCAAATGTTGTGTTAACATTTAAGTTAGGATGACATTTTGCGGATGCATGAAGGTATTACTGTTTGGGCCTCCATAGTGTATAGAGATCACGGACTAAGGAAGATGACTTACTTATAAAGAAAATAATGTTTTGAAAAGCTTCCATGGTATATCCTACCCTGGCCTTGCTATGTGATTTAATATTTGTGTGAAGTGGCTGTCTGACATATGCCATAGTGTACCCCCAAATCTCACACTTGACAATAATTTGGGTTATTTGCTTCTTTTCCTACAGAAAAGCGTATGTTAATTCACATTCTCTTATTATGTCAATGTTTCAGGTTAATAATACTAATAAGAGTGTCCATATTTGTCACTGATTGCCTCTGATTATTTCTATATTTGTTTGTGATTCTTGTGAGATCTGTCCCTGATTGGTTGAAAGCTATGGTGTAGAGCAAAATCACATTTTTACCAATATTTGTGTGGTAGCATGTGTGTTTTGAGAGACAGGGGAAGTGATGTCCTATTTTTTGTCTTGTGCAAAATTTTTGCCCCATATTTTAGGTCTGCACTCCTCATATCTGGCAAATCACTGAGGATGTAATACTAATAAAACTAATAAACAACAAGGTTGTACAGACTTTACATATTCTTCAGAAAATGCATGCTAACAACACAATTCCTCTTATAAGAGAGCAACTTGTCTTTATTTTTGGGGCTATGACCCCTCCCCATTATTTTAGACTTTGTCCAGACTTCTTGTGCTAACAGGTTGAGAGATATGCAGTAGTCAATTAATATACAGAAGGACAATAACAGTTTTTATTTTGTATTCCTTCCAAATTCTGCCACATTACACCAAGCAGGATAAAGGCTGTAAAGTATGTTTATTTTTATTTTTTGAATAAAAGCTGGTGAATTAATTTACATTTAGATAATGACAGTAATATGTTATAGATTTCAGAAATCTGCTTTATCTTTGTTAACAGTTGAATCGGCTTTGGTCAAACATTTGGAAGTTGATGATCTTGTGGATGCTTCCCCAAAGAGAAAATCATGTAAAGTTAAACTGTAAAGCTTGAGTGGGGAAATGTACTAGAGAGACTGAATGCAACAAGCAAGTATTGTGAATGATGGGGAGTACAAAGAGGTTGTGACAGTAGGGCCCCAGTCCAGTTTCCTGCCTGGGGCCCCATATGACCTTGATCCAGCTCTTATTCAACTGCTGTATTCTTCGGTGTATACCCTAAACTTCATCCCACCCCTATAACTTTAATTGTTATCACAGTCCATCTTTCATCATCCAGTCTATTCCCATTCAGTCATTACCATTATAATCCTCTACATCTCTCCATTAGCAATACATCAACGCCGATACAATTTTTCCTCATCCAGTTCTGTGCCTCATATATTGCATACTCACCTTAACTGTACATTTCTATGATGTTGCAGTTCTTTTACTTATCTCTGCCATGCCAAACTGAAGTCCTATTCCTTCCTTCCTCCCCAGAACTGCTCCACAAATTCACAGACCAAAGACATAAAATGTCCAAGCATCAGAAATCGATTGCCAAAGAGATTTGCTCAAACCAAGTCTAACTTTATTTCAAATATCGCTCACCTTTTCATGTCCATTATATATGTAGTTGGTCTGCATCCTCTTCTCCACATTTCTAACACTCTGTTGATGTGCTCTCCATGTCTTTACCAGATCTTGTTAGTGTCCTGTAAAATCTGCATACTACCCTAGCATATACATCCCCTTAGGGGCCCATCTTATGAATCTGTCTTTACATCTCCCTTACCCTCTCCCAAACCAGCTTACCACTGAATGTTCAAAGCAACATATTGTGTAAATACCAAATCCTGAATGAGCAGCTCAACAGCTGGCAATACTGAAAAGCTAATCATACCGAACACTATAAATTCCTACCACCCATAACGGACAGTGAAACAAGTGCTAACAAGGATCCAGAAAGGAGATCTAATCCAAGAGTTTGAATATATGATCTTTGATGTTGCTTACTGAAAGGCTGTCATTCAGGAATTCCTATTTTTGAGATATGGAAGTTAGAGCATAGAATATTAAACCCACCCAAACCCTTTTACTTCACCAATGTTCACTTTCTTTCACATACTGATCTCTTAACCTTGCTGTAACATTGACTCTGACTTTTTTTTGACTGTCAATATATAATTTCTACCCTAAATGTTTTCATCCTCTCCCATGCTTCTCCAACACTAGGTATGCTTCCCCTCCATCCTACCTACCCAAGTCTTTCCTATTCTCATAATCTCAGCTTTTTTACCCCTCTAAAGTAATACATCTCCTGTACCCAACCAAAGTGTTCTCTGTATATCTTCAAACTCCAAACAATTTCTATTACATATTTTCTTTAAATTCCCCACTTGCTATTCTCCTATTTTTTCTCTTCTCTTGGTGTTATATTCCAGTTCCCGCACCATCTTTCTACAACACAATCTAGTATTGTCCAAATCATACCAGCCTTACAAATAGGCCAAATAGGCATCCACCTCAGGTGCCGCTCTAGCAGGGGTGCTTTTCCAGTTATCTAGATGGTGTAGGTATGCCAAGATGGGGGCACCAAGTGGTGTGGGGGGTGCTTTGGAGCCCTTTTGCCTAGGGCACCAGTTGAGCAAAGGTCGATCCTGGTCCCAATACACTCTCTTGTGCTTAACTATCTTTAGCAATTCTGTCACTTAAATCATCTAGTTTTTCTCCCACCTAACCCATTGCAGGCCTTTATTCACATGTCCTCCTATCCACTGCATAGTATTGATAACTACACTATATCTTACAAAATCAGGAGCCCTTTCTCTCCACTCTGCCATCAGCTATTTTTTGCAAAGTAGCCACTCCCTCCTCTCCAAATAAAGCTGTAACATTGTTTCACTGCCTGTCCCATCTCCCCTCCCTGTGGGCTCAGCTACATATACTGCCCCAAATAAATTATACAATTGCCACTGCTATCAATAACTTTGTTCTGCCCCAACATAGTAAACCTTCCTTCCCATTTATCCAATAGTTCCCTATTCTATTAGTAAGATTTGTTTGTTTATTTATTTGTTTATTTATTTATTTATTACTTTGTTGACTGGGTTGGTGGTCTAGTAGGGTTACCACCTGTCCCACTTTGCGAGGGACAGTCCCTCTTTGGGCAGTTGTGTCCTGCAGAAAAGTTGTAAAAATGGCAAATGTCCTAAGATATTAGGGCAAAATTATTTCCTACATTTTATGTAATAGTTGCATAAAACAGTTACTCTGTATCTGAAACAACTGAATGTTATAAGAAACAGAATAAGGAACTTAAATGCAACAAGAATAAACCTTTATTTAGGCAAAAAAGTGAAGTTCTGTCCCTTGTACTGGCCATGAGTATGTTTTGGCCTGCAAAATTTGATGTTTGTACCACAATTGTCCTACTTTGGGCATTTGAAAAGGTGGCAACCCTATGGTCTAGTCCTGAGAGTATTTCCAGCCAAGACTTGTCCAGTTAAGCATTTACAAATTTCAGTTGATTGTCTCAGTTCTGCGGTACTGTACAATTTGATGACTGTGACAAGCGCATTTGCAGAAATAAATTTACATAAACAAAGCACAATAAAAATACTATATATAGTTACAATTTTGTATTATTGTACAAATCAAACAATGCTATATACAATTTTGCAGAATTAAGAAACATTTGAGAAAGGGGGGGGGCTGTTGCTATAGTGTATAAATCTCACCTCATCCTTGAGAAAGTAGACATAACAACCTCAGACCTCGATAAAGTTGAACTCACTCTAACAAAACTAAAACTTAATGATATGAAACACATCAACATCATAGGATGCTACATCCCTCCAGGCAACAATATCCCCATTACAGAAAAACTACTAGAATGGATATCTAACTCCCTCCCCCAGGAAAGCATAGTATTAGGAGACCTTAATACTGACTGGCAAAACTGGTCCAGTCATAACCCACTCTCCCATATTAATCTACATGGCCTAACCCAACTCATCACTTCCCCCACAAGAACAGACAAGAGAACCAAACACCAATCCACTCTAGATTGTATACTCATATCCCACCCATCACTGATATCCCTAGCAGGATGTCTACAAGACACCCTGAGTGACCACCAAGCCCCATTCTTACTCAGATCAAAATCACCATAACTGATCTAAATATCTACGCACCTAATTAGAAACAAAAAACACTTTAACTGCTCCAGCTTTATAAACAACCTAAAAATGTGCAACTGGACCCCCCCAAAATACCTGCCTCTTGATGAAGCTGTACTATATTTCAATACTACCTTCTTAAACACCCTTAACCATTACACCCCCTTCAAAATAACAAGAATTAAAACTAAATATGCCCCCTGGTTAACCCTAGACACAAAATCCCTCCTCAAAGAAAGAAACAAGGCCTGGACCAATTACCTCAACAGTAAATCCCAATTGAACAAACAAATAAACATTGAACTATGTAACAAAGCCAAAAAACTCACCAAAACAGACAAAACATCTTACTACCAAATGTTACAGGATAAGCAGAGGAACAACACACAAAAATTTTGGGCAGCAATTAACTCTATTCTACAACCAGGTAAAACAATTAACCCAACCCCCAAAAAAGATAGCAACCAAGAAGACATCCCCACACAATTTAATAAATACTTTACAGAAACTGTCCAGACCCTTGCAAACAACCTACCCTATGACAACATCCCCACCCCTGCAAACCCACCCCCCACCCCCAACTAACAATTGCCCCAAGTTTAGCTTCCACTCAGACCCAACCAAATCCATTGAAAAACTCAAACGCAAGCTCAAGTCAACTTCTCTAGCCACAGATAAATTACCCACTGAATACCTCCACCTGGCTGCAGAAGCCATATCATATTCTGTCTCTATCCTAATTAACAGATCCATCTCTGAGTGTATAGTACCCATGCTATGGAAAATATCACATATCATCCCTCTACATAAAGGGGGAACCTCCCTGGAACTGAGTAACTACTGCGCTATAGCCATACTACCCCCTTTATCTAAAACTTTAGAGAGGGTAATACACAAGCAACTAATGAAATATCTCCTAGAAAATAATCTATTAGCAACACAACAACATGGCTTTAGTCCCGTGCATAGCACCACCACAATACTAACAGAATTCACCAACATTGTCAATACTCACAGAAACAATGGACTCCTTGAATCTGCCACCTTCATTGACTTGTCCAAAGCTTTCAATATGGTTAACCACAATAAACTACTTCTTTCACTAGCAACTCTAAACCTTACCACCCCTGCCATCTCCTGATTTACAAACTACCTAGAGGGAAGAAAACAAGCTGTTATGTTGCAAAACCAACTCTCCCCCTCCCTACCAGTCTCCCTAGGAGTACCCCAAGGCTCCATTCTGGGGCCACTTCTTTTTACCTTCTTCACCAATCAGCTCCCAAACAGTATTCCTAAATCCTCGATAGTGCAATATGCAGATGATACCACCATAATATGCGCAGCCAAATCAAGTGACATCCTTCACTCCCTAACACAAGAATGCTTTTCCCTAGCAGAAACTTGGATTACAAACCAAAGGCTCATTCTGAACTCTAGTAAAACAAAGCTAGTACTCTTTAGCTCCCACAGAGCCACACATCCCACTGATTCTTTCTTCATCTCCTCCTTTAACAAGACCACAATCACCCCCACAAATCGTACCAAATTCTTAGGGGTTGAAATAGATAATCACCTTAGATTTGACCTACATATTTCTATAACCATAAAAAAGTACATAAAAAACTTGGCCTACTGTATCGCAATAAAAAATTCTTCACTTACCACTCCAAAACTACAATAGCGAGGACTCACCTACTATCCACCCTACTTTATGCCTCGCCATGCTTACAAATTTCCACAAATCTGACCTAAACAAACTTGATAGTTGTTATAATAAAATAGCCAAATTTGTTACAACCTCTCCTGTCAGAACACATCACTGTGAATGCCTTAAACTCAATTGGCTAGAACTACCACTACTACTTCAACTCAATCAACGATCACTAGCCCACAAAATAATACATAACTCTGATAACACCCCAACCCTACAAAATCTTTTGCAACCCTATACAACCACCATGCCCTTGAGGTCTAGCACACAAAACGTCCTCAATGTAAACCAAATATAACAATGAAGCTGGTAAGTCTGTCTATAGCTACTGTATAGCAAAAACCTGGAACTCCCTTCCTGCCCACATAACTGACAACAAATTCCCATCACAGTTCAAGAAACTTGTTAAAACTCACTTTTTGAATAATCAACTGTGTTCCTGTATCCCCCCTGGGTAATATCTCATTAGAAGACTTCACCTAACTTAAGTAACTCTGCTAAGCCAACCAATCATAGTACTGTACCCACTTAGGACTGTTAATCTACTGCTCATCCCATCTCTCCAGGAGTTAGGGAAAACTACTCCAACAATGTTGTGCTGTCCATAAGCAACTAAAACCAGGAGAAGACATATTGTAAATCAATTTGTTATCCTTCTCAACTAAAACCAGGAGAAGACATATATTAAATCAATTTGTTATCCTTCTGCTCTATCGGAGCCTTATTCTATGTCTCTCTGCTTTTACTCTGATAGAAAATCTATTACAGGAATCCTAAACTTAGGAATATCTTCTAAAATGTAATATTATATTGTAGAGAATTAATGTATCCTATCTGTTAGTTAATTGTTGTTGTTGTTGTTCTGTCTTTCGGCTTTTCCTGGTTAGGGGTCACCACAGCAGAACTCCGGTCCGCTAATGATTGGCATTAGATTTTTACGTGCTGAGTTGCCAGCTCTGATGCACAACCTTCAATGAAGGAACGCCCATTCATGCATGTCTCCACACAGAAGACGCTCTAGCTGAGAATCGAACAGGACAACCTCTTACTGTGAGGCGACATGCGTGAATGGGCGTTCCTTCATTGAAGGAACGCCCATTCATGCATGTCTCCACACAGAAGACGCTCTAGCTGAGAATCGAACAGGACAACGTCTTACTGTGAGGCGACAATGCTACCGCAGCACCACCATACAAAGTCTCTTCTATGGAAATTGTATGTCAAAAGTCTGTCCCTAAAACTATGTTTTGTAAAAAAAATTGTTCTCTTGGAGCTTTTTTCCCTGGACCTCCATTGAAAATGGACTTGTAATAATGTTGGACTCTCCCAGTCAACAAATGTAAAATAAATAATAAATAAATAAATTAGAGAAAAGTAAGCATATCAACAGGAACTAATTTATTCTCTAATTGTTGGATCTTGTTTTATACTGCTTGAATAGCAATCATAATTTTGCTGTTAAAGGGATTTTTTTATCTGTTTGTAGTTCGTTTTTTAAAAAAAGGCAAAGCTTAGACAGGTATTGGTTTAAATAACAGTTATTAAAGTGGATACACAATGAAGATGCCTGCAAAGAAAAATGTGGAGTGACTCAAATGGAAATAAAATGCTACATTTTAGAGATTACCTCATTCGAAATAAAACCAGAATGAAAATGAAAACAATTCTTGTACCATTACGTTTGTTTTACAATGTTTTCTTTAAGAAAAACAAAGAAACACAAAATCAAAAACATTACAGAACTCATACTGAGACACCATATTGCGGAACAACCCCAAACATCTTCTTCCCTATGTTTATCGTTAGACAACTGTTTTCAGATTCTTAAAACTGCCTGTGTGGTATAGAACTATATTATGAGCAGTGTGTGTCATTTGGCAAACTTTGCATAAAAAATATTGAAATATTGGTCATTAAAGTGATTTGTCGATGAATCTATGTACATCCTGGGATTTGATGAATGAAGTACTGCAATGCATTTTCTTGCTTGCCTTTCTTTAATTTTTGGTTCATTTTTTAATAAAAAGCTTCATAAACGTTTTATTAAAGCACAGCCCCCAAGAAAATTAGCTTCTCCAGTTGTGACGTTAATATAAGTTAAGGTCTGGTATCTCCATAGACTTGAATGGGGCACCTTTGAGCATACCCAGTGTTGCACCCATTGTAGCTAAGGATGAAACAAATGTTAACCTACACTAATTTTACTCAGGTTAAACTTCCTTGTTTTTCCTTGGTAACATCAGGCAGGAAATCCCATATTTTAAAATTATTTTTATACATGAAGGTGATGACAAAAATGTGCCAAGATGAGGGACAATACTGTTCGACAGTTTACACACTGCATGTTGGGGTGCTAAAGTAAATTTTTGAATATCAGCAAATCACTTTAAATAAACAACCTAATTACATCTTTTTTTTTTGGGGGGGGGTACTGTTCCTATATATTAAATTACTTTTCATTCCTGCCCTGCTTTCCAGTAGATACTGGTTTTATTTCATACCAAACAGAATATCCCTCATTAATGGGTTATTTTATGATAAGGGATTGATTATTATTATTTTGTAATAGCTAATCTGAAGTCCAACTAATAGCCTAGTCAATGAACTTCAAATAAATTTTCAGCCACTAGCTAAGATTTATGTAAAACAAATATCAACACTATTTTATTTTGTCTTCACATTGAGAACAAATAACACATTTTGGAGACTTGCAGTTTGTATGACAGTTTTAACAGACACAATATATTTCTGATAACTGGCATAAATGTAGTATGAAACATAGGTATGACTACTGGCATGAATGTCGTATAATACATAAGGTATTAAAAAATCATTTACTGTTATGCAGAAGTACCTTTTGTCTATAAGTAGTTTTTCAGCAAGAGACATCAAGTAGATTCCTGATGCAGACAGGTGCCTGGCGAACGTAAGCCTTTACAGTAATAAATCTCTACCTTAATGACTGCACATGATATTAAGCATTGGCAAATAACCCACAGTGAAATTTAAAACAGTACACTGACCTGCTGCTGTCTTAGCACCATACAGTAATTATCTATGCAGGACAAAACTGTAAGCCGAAGCATCTGTTTTGTACCTATTACTAGCAAAAGTCCTTCTCAATATATTGGAGATTTGGTCATTAAGTAAACAATGTTAACTATTCTTTCATTTGCAAGATGATAATTTAATTCCTTCATTTTCTCTCCCAACCTTTCTGGAATACCAGCAGTATTTTATAAACTATATTTAGACATGCAGGTTTCATTACATATAAATCAAAATATGCAAGTAAACAATATATTATGATAATGGCATTTTCTTTTCTTTTTCTTTTTATCCACTAATATTTGTTTTAATTGCATACTATGTTATCTGCCCCTTATATCATCAACCTTCTGTTTATTTTAGTGGTGATGCAGTAATTGTAATTTCAGTGAGCAGTATTCATAAATATAGTTTTCAATACCTAGTAACAAACCACCACTGAAAACACATCCCAATGCTTTATACGGTTCATGGGCTTACATGCAACCAGTGCTTAAACCCTAGTCCACAATCAACAAGGTGGTGGAATGGACATCCTCTGCCATCTTGCTCTCAATACTCCAAAATTATATTTTATTCTATGTCTCCTGGGATGAGATCATCACAAGGGGCTGGCTTTGCCCAATTCAGTACCTAGCAGCACTAATTAACTAAACATCTGGGAGTCTCACTCTACTAGAATGAGGTAATGACACCCAGTAACATGCTATGTTAAAGAACCAGTATACAGATAAACTACCCAAGGACACAGTAGGATTGCAGAGTCCTGTCAAATCTCTCTAGCTCCACAGATCCACTTGTGCAATAGTCATACTATTGTAGGTAGGGAACGGGCAGGGAGCCAGCCTGCAGCATCAGGTCTGCAATACAGGTGGAGCTGTATAGGCACAAGGCCATCCAGCTCTGAAATCTATAAGCAGGCCAGACTGGTCAATGCAGGCATGATGAACAGCAAGGCTGTCATATTGTTATTATCCCCATCCATGGCAATGAGTGTACATGTGGGGCTACTAGACTGCCAGGAAATCTATTCTGTATTGAGCATAGCAGGCACTGAGGACCATCCTTAGAGGAGTTTAGGGTAGTTTGTATTACACCTAGCTGCTCATGCACGCATGCAGTGCCAGAACTGCCTTCTTTAAACCTGCATCATAGCTGCAGTTATGGTTATATAGTTAAACTCTGTTCTGAAGGCATTCTGGCTTTTCACCAGCTACTACTTGAAGGAATTAGTCCTACATACAGGTAGCTCTTCCACTGCACTGAAACTGACCATTGAGTTCATTGGTCTTCTCTACTGATTCAACCACGTACACTGGCAAACTATACTAATGTACATTGCTGAGACACTTTGGTGTAGTGTGCCTGATTCACCTAATGGAATCAAGTATAGGGCAGTATCTGCTCCCATTAGCATACTCTGAGTGGGAATTGTTGGAGTCATGACTTTTAGACCTGGGCATTAAGTAACTACCTAGTAGAAAAATGCTATCCACATATAAGACATTTGGAATCCAGCCCACCATCTGCATTCATAAGAAAAAAAATGAAAGAAATAAAGAAGGTAATAATATTTGCGTTAAAGTGCTAAGGTAAAACAGGGAACTAGTGATGAAACAAAACAGTGTTACTGAGTCATTAGTATGTCACTGGGTTCTGAGAAAGCTTCAGACTGGCAAAGCGAAGATAATAAGTGTGCCTGAAATGCAAAATGAAATTAAGCAGGTTGCTGACAAGCAGCCTTGATGCTGAGAGTCAAAAATGTACATAAAAAAAAAAAAAAAAAAAAGAAAACGAATGATTTTACTATAATGGGTATAAAGGGAAATGTTACTGTGGCTGTAGCACATGTGATAGTAAATTTGTTTGTACTAAGCAGAGTGGCTGAAAAAATGCCATACAAAAGGTTGTATATAATTTAGAAGTAGAAATAAAATGTCTGCAACTTGGAAGCTGCACAAAAAGATATGTCTCTTATTTCAGAGGCACAAAAGAAAAGTCTATCTAAAATGCATGTGCTTTTTGACTGCTTATAAAGTAATAATATCTAAAAATGGTAAGAACTGCAAACTGAGTATAAGTTGCTTGAAACCTTATGAGAACAAAACAATGTCCAATTGCAAAATTGGCACTGCATAATTTAAAAATGGTGAAATAGTCTCTGGTTTGGCCTACAGTTAGGTAAAAATACTTGATTGTTTTATAAACGATTCAATCATTATTTAGTTTCATAGGATAATATTGTGCTGGGCTAATAACCACTGTGACTTTTTTAAGCCTAGCCATGCATATTAAATCTCTGGCATGTTTTGGAACCCCTGGTAGTGTAAGCAGAGGCTTGGGAGACAAAACTTTTTACAAACATGGGCCCTAGAGATGAGCATTTTATAGGCTACCTATATCCACTAGAGAAATAGATGCCAAACCAGGGTTAAATCTACACTTTCCCACACAGTTGTCTGAGTTACACTTGAATTGGGTTTGGGAGGAACTCTTCCACCTGGATATGTAGCCTGTTTCAGAGAAGTGGGGGGGTCTCTGGGATAAATACCTGTCTCCACCAGTAAGTCCTATTTAGATCACAGCCAAGGTTTACATTTTCAAAACTTATAATTCTGGTGCTGTTTGTTTTGTGATATGCAATTAGTCCATCAGAGAGGTGTTTGAAGATACCTTGTATTCCAGCATAAATCCCCTCAATAGCTAGTAGGAGACAAAATACAGGGATAGGGCCGCATATACTTTCTTCCCAAATGCATTTGGACTTCCTCAGAATAAAAAAAAAAAAAAAAAAAGTAATTAATCATTATATATAAATAAATAATTAAGCCACATGTATGAAGTATGAATTGAACCAATGAAAATATTCAATGAAAGTACATGCGGATGCTAAATTTTAAACTTGTGTGTACTAAACAGTAGTGGATACTGAGTCTTCATATATAATAAACATTGGTTTTAACCCATAAAATTTCAGTCTTTGTTTATTATAACCACAGCTGTTGGAGTGGCATTCCTTTTGAAGTATCTGTTTTCATGAGTATTATGGCAAGCACTTCAGCCAGTACAGGGTAGGCATTTTGAACTGTTTTGCCCTCATCCATTGCTTTGGTGATCTTTCCAAGAAGCTCACCAGGTTGAGTATGCATGACTGCCCTTGAAAAAGCAAACTGTGTTAGATTCCATGATAACTTCTTCCATGGCTTTGCATATGAGAATAGTAATACTTATGGGTCTGTAGTTTCTAGGGTCCATAGCAGGCCTGCCTTTGTCCAGAAGGATGATGGTTACCATTCTCCATTCATGAAGCATGGAGCCTACGTTTAAATAATGATTCCAGAGGGCCTGAAAGGTCATGATTCATGCTATTTAGAATACTGAGATATTGTCAGGAACCACTGATGCAGTGTTCTTGGCCTTAAAGAGACCAATGAGTACCTGCTCCACATTGATAATCGGGGAAGTTATATTTGATGGTATTTCCTGAGGAGAGGCTGGGAAGGGGAGACAGGATAAAGTTAGAGCTAATTTTGTCTACCAGTAGGTTTGCTATATCTTCTGGCGCAGATTTCAAAGGGGCAAGCCCTTAGTGTAGCCTATATCCACAGGTCTGAGCTTGGGGTGGTGAGGCTATATGCCATATAATTGAGTTGAAATGCCTGTTATTCCATTAATTGTAACATACTGGATCCAGAAAGAGTTGGAAGAGCTGTCAGAAATGAAACTGCCTGTGGGTTGAAATGAAGTAAGCATCATAGTTCTCAACTGTCCAGATTTTTGCAGAATGTCCAGATTTTTGCCTCATATTTTAGGTCTATGCCTCACAAAACTTTTGGTTTTCTGGCAAATCAGTGAGGACTGAAGTCATTAAATAATGACAGCTATTTAAGTTTCAGTCTTCATATCTTTCAAAAAATGCATGGTAATACAAAACCTTTTATTCTAGCAACTTTCTAAGATTATACAAACAATGTTTAAAATTTGTCCCTAGTTTTGGGCATTTGTACCCCCATTAATTTTGGCTTTGTCCAGATTTCTTGTGCTACAAGGTTGAGAGGTATGGTAAGCATAGAAGGAGGAGTGCTTCTCTTTTAAAAATAGAATGAAAGCTGGAAACTACAGAGGTGTTTTGCTTTCACTGTTGAGGGATTGCAGTTATTGAAGTTTAGTGAATAATTTAGCTCATAAATTATTTATTTATTTGCTTATTGATATTTGATTACCGGGAAAGTCTGAATGGGTAGGTGCCAGTTTTCAACTGATGTCTGGGGATAAATGCTCCAAAAGTCTAAAACTCATTGAAGTCTAAAGACACCTCCAAGTATCATATTAATCACACCCCTTGACTTCAAATATTGCTTCTTATACTTAATAATTCCAAAACAGTACTAAATAAAAGTTATTAGAATAGTTCAGTATAAAGCTTCTGTGCTGGGAAGCACAACTATATTGATATGCAACCTCTGTCTAGAGCAGCTGAAGAGACATTGAATATTATTTCTATGATACTTATTTCTATTGTAATCATTTTTTATATTTCTTTAAATAACTCAAAAAAATGTGACACAGAGAAAGAACTGCTTAGCCTCATATTGAAAATTCACTTCTCGATGAAAATTGCTCCTCAGATATTGTAAGCTCTTATATAACATTATAAAAATTAATAATCACTGTGCTTACTGTGACTTATAAAAACAGTATAAGACCTAGAAATGAATGAATACAACCATTATAAAGATTACTTTGTGATGAATAATTTGCCAGTTACATTTCTGGCAACACTTATGTTTCTAGAATTATTATCAGAGTTATTATCATTTGTTTGAACTGTAAGGCTATAACTTTATTTTTTTAAAGGCTCAGGCCACACTCATTGGAAGTTAAGAGAACTACGTTGAAAGAGGGAACTATGATTATCCATTTGTTTTGTATGTATGTATGCATTATTTATTTAGTTAGTTAGTAACTTGGTCAGGGTAGAACACTGATCCACATGGACCTTTTTCAGATTCAGCTTGGAAACAATGTCTGGTTTACAGGCTTGCTCATTAACACACAATAAATGAACGGATACTTGTAGAATCAAAATTTTAGTTCAGTAAACAAGCACACAGATAGGAATTTGTTGTCATCAAATAAAATCTCAAATCTCCCAATGAAAAGTGCTACTGACACTTTAAGTCTAGGTGGTACAATTTCTAAGATATGAAATGTCGTTTGTGAAAATTTAAATATCATTCTGGATTTTTTTTTGTGTTATATAACACTATTGCTGCAAAGACAGTGAATGCTCTGACTTCTATCACTGAAGATAAGACTTTTTGCTGAACACATTGTTTGCACCTTTTTAATAGCATTTGGTGTTCACAAGATGTTTATGTATGGGTGGCTTACATTCTTTAACTTGACTTTTAAGAAAATACCTAGGAATCAGCTTGAAATGTGATATTCTACAGCTACAATGTTTTGCTATAATTTTTTTGCCCCAGTGACTGCCAGTCGTGAATCTATCCCTAGTCAGAAAGGGCATATTCATTCCTCAGCTTCATGGCTTTCACCTGGTGAGAGGTGTAGGGGTGAGTCATCATTCAAGCAGTCAGGGCATTTTGTGGTCTTGTCAGGATCCTGACAAAAAGAGCATTTAAATGGCCTAATTCCACTACCTGGATGGGGAAATTTACAATATGTGCTACCAAAGGAACTTACAATGCCTTGCTGATGTGAGTGTGTACTCCCATAAACACACTGTGAAGTATAGTACCACTGGTGGTTTAGTCAGTTTAATGCCTAATCCCAGGTCACTTATTGGATTTACAACTCCTCCCTTAAGGACAACTTTAAAGTGCACCGCTGGCTTTGCTGTCCCTGCAAGATGGATATTCCATCCTCCCCTGCTAGCACCATCAAGCACTCGAGACACTAAATAAACCTGGGTCACCTGGACAGTATTCAGGAATTTAACCCTCTATATCACCCATGTTGACTATACCTAATAGATGTAAATGAATTAAACTCACTGATATGGTAACATTAGAATACATTTCATAAGATCAAACAACTAAATCTTGAATGTCATAAAATCAACTGAAAAAGGTTAAAATATAGTAGGTAAACCCTATTCTTTTCTGCAGCATTAGAAAGCTGGAAACTTGTTCTGCACAATCACAATACAAGTTCTAATTTTTTTTGCCCTTTCCCTACTGTAGCAGCATCACAGAGTTGGTATATGTATGAATCATAGGGTGGGGGTGGGGGTTTGAGCCCCCCTACATAGAAGATGTCTGAAGTATATTTGGGATTTTGACAATTTCTTTATCCTAATGTATTGCTTATTAATGGCAGTTGTCCACCAGGCAGGTTTGTTTTTCTTTGAAGATCTTGCTTTGGTTCTATCAGGTATGCCAGAGTCAATACAATTGTACAGATGCTCGTATAAAGCATTGGTGTATAACTCAGCATAGGTGCCTGTTCCATCATTGGGGGGAGGGGCTACCTCAAACAAAGCACATGGATGGTCCATTGCATTTATTAGATGATTTTGTAATGTATATAGCTCTGAATAAAAACACTAAGGTGCAAATAGAGACAATGTTACATAAAAAAGAAATAAAAAGGAATATCTATTTGTTTCATGATAGTATGCACCACTGTTCATATTTGATAATATCATTACAAAACAAATGACATATTTAGATTAAACATACAGGATGCTAATATGTTAATACAAAGTGAACAAATGACTCAAGATTTTAATTCTAGGGGCTATCAATCACATAAATTAAATCAATTAAAACATGAAGTAGTATCTAGAAGACAATCTGATAGTAAACCAATATTTTATGAGTATCATAGAAATAAAAACAACAAAAGATATAGATATTCTAACAACTATAGATGTATACTAACATACAATAGGTAAAAGAAGACTCCTAGTGAAGTCCTCCAAAGCTAACTATGAATCCAAATTAGCTTCCCTAACTATGGATAACTACAAAGCATTTGGGTTTCCTAACTATGGATAACCACAAGGCATTTTAGTTACATCTGTAACCTCAAAGGTAAGGCCCAGATTTACACTGAACTCATAGTTAAAGATACTACATATACAGAACCTGTGGATAAAGCAATCTTGGTGGCTGACAGGTTTAGTGAAAACTTCACTCCCCTGTTCCCACCACATATACCCCAAAGCATCCCTAACACCTGTCCCCTACCTAGTATCTCCAAAGTGCAGGTCTTAAAATGTCCTCTCCAAGGCCAAAAACACAGCCTCTATTGATCCAGACAAAATCCCTAGCTATGTTCCATATGGGTTAAAACAGGAATTAGCATAACCATTAGGCACACATTTCGATCACAGCATAAGTACTGGCTTCTTTCCAGTGGAATAGAAAAAAGCTACCCTTTTCCTTTTGTACAAAGGGGGCACATCCATGGGCCACAGGAACTATTGATGCATTAGCCTGACCAGCTTCATCTGCAATGCCATGGATCAAATCATCATAGACCTTATTAATAAATAAAGTCATAGTGGAGAACTGTAAAAAGGGGAAGAATCTAATATGGCATGGATAGACTACAAAAAAGCATTTGACCGTATCTCACATTCATAGATAAAAGAGTGCTTAAAAATGTATAAGATACACCCTACACTGATAAACTGCATCATAGCAACCATTGAGCATGAAACAGTGGCAAACCACTTTGCAGTTAAGTCTTGATAAAGGACAGATTATTACTCCAGGGATAAAAATCCAAGGGGATATTCCGGGGTGACTCTGTCACTGCTGCTCTTCTGCCTTGCCTTTCACCCATTAAGCTGTCTTCTTAAAAGATTAGATCATGGCTATAATTTGGCTCTGAGAAAGCAGCAAAGTGTAAAGACTTCTCATCTTCAATGATTTAAGATTATATTGTTCATCAGATTAGGAAATGAAAGTACAACTGAAAGTTGTCAAAACTTTTTCAGATGATATAAGAATGTCATTTGGTCTTGATAAATGTGCAAAAACAACTTTTAAAGCAGGAAAGCTGCATCACCAAGAAAGCATCAGTTTGGAACAAGAATGTGATATAAAAGAACTTGAGCATGAGGGAGTTTATAAATATTTGGGAACTGCTGAAGGATCAGCAATAAAACATGAACAAATGTGAATAAATCTTAGTAAGGAATATTTTAGAAGAAAAACTAGTCCTACAGTCAGCATTGACATGTAGGAACAAAGTTCAAGCTATAAACCAATTTGCTCTTCCTGTCTTAACTTATAGTTTTGGAGTGACTGATTGGCCCCAAACAGGGTTGCCAGATTTCCAGCCTCCCAGGTAGAGACAAAAAAAAAAGAAGGTCTCTCACAGCAAGTGAAGACCAGAAAAAAAAAAAAAAAAAAAAAAAAAAGCTCTTTAATGCAGAACACAGTTCCACATTAAAGAACAGTAGCTCAGTAGCTCTGCACTAAACACGGAGCTTCTTGTGTTTAATGCATTGCAGTTCCGCATTCAACACAAGTAGCTCCGTGTTTAGCGATTTTTGATTGGCCCGTATACTGACATATGGGCCAATCAAAAATCGCTAAACACGGAGCTTCTCATGTTTAATGCAGAACACAAGAAGCTCCGTGTTTAGCAATTTTTGATTTGGCCCGTATGCCAGGTATACGGGACAATCAAAAAAAAAAAAAAAACAAAAAAAGCGGAGGCTGGCCGGGATTTAAACCGGCAGGGCGGGACTCGGGATCAGGCTGCGGATCTCGGGACAGTCCCGCCCAAATAGGGACGTCTGGCAACCCTGGCCCCAAATGGTGTTGGATAGATTATACAGGAAAACACAAAGGATGCTTCATGCTCATCAAATGATTTATAAAAATCACTGTATACCAAGATTATATATTCTCCATTCTGAAGAAGGTATGGGCCTTCTTGAAACTGATTACATGTATAGAGCTGCAATTGTGGGACTGCATACATATCTGCTGACTCACAAGACCCAAACATAGTGAAAGTTTTGAAACATGAGGAGAATAAATCTAAGATGACTTCCCATTTTAGTCTAGCAGAAGCATATTGGCATCAAGCAGGAATTGAAATCAAACCAGAAGTAGATAATAATTAGGCAGCAACTGAATGTGCCAAAAAAGAAAAGAAATAATATAAGGTGAAAGATCAGATAAGAAGCCAAGAAATGTGGAAAATGTATAAATATAGTTGTATGCATAGAAGGCTCCTGGAAAAACCTTATTTTGATCAGGATCGAACATAAGAATGGTAAAGGACAGGTTAATTCAAACCAAATGATGAAAGGTTAATATTGGTGACCCAAGATAGTGGACTATCCACACATTGGTTTACAAAGTCCATTGAACATGTGGGAGAAACAGACAAATGTAGGTATTGTAAACCCAAATTGCAAACAGTTGCACACTTTGTTGCTGGTTATGACATACCAATGGCAGAAGGATTGTATACTGAAAGGCATAATAATGTGGCAAGACTGTTGTACTAGGGATTTTGCAAACATTATAATACTGAAGTAGCTGAAAAACACTGGAAACATGAGCCTCAGAGCATCACACAAAATGATTAAGTCTACATCACATGGTATCACCCATTACCAACAGTTCAAAAGATAGATGTGAGAAAAAGTAGATATAGTGGCCCATGAAAAGAAGACAAAAGTAGCATTGATCATTGAAATTGCTACACACAGTGACTACAGTGTCTCGTATACAGAGAGACACAAAGTCATAAAATATCAGGATTTGTAGGCAGAAGTGACACAATGTGGAAGAAAGATACCTAGACAGTTCCAATAGAAGTAGCAGCAATGGATCTTATAAAAAAGAATCTACAATCGTATTTAGATATGTTACTGATACATGTAACTCCATACGAATTGCAGAAGGCATCATTACTGGGCACATTGCAGATGCTGGAAAGAGCACTTATGGCTGACATCAAAGACCGAAACAATACTAATTTCATGAACATTAATCATACTTTGACTTATGAATGGGGTCCATTTCCATCATGGTATTACGAAACCAAAAGATTTGCAAAAATTAAAAATGAAGGAGATTATTAAAAAAGATTGGACGATTTTTTCACAAATAGCAGAACTGCAAGATATTACAAAGGAAAGACTGTTTTTTAGTTATAAAAAAATCTGCTAATTTAAAGAACAAACTTTCTATAAAGAGCAATGTAAGTCTGTTTATAAGACAAATGCAACTGGTACCCATAGATGCAATAATTGTATATATTGTAAATATACACACACATATATATATATATATATATATATATATATATATATGTATGTGTGTGTGTGTGTGTGTGTGTGTGTGTGTGTGTGTGTGTGTATATATATATATATATATATATATATATATATATATATATTCAAAAGACAATAATACATCCTATATATAAAAAATCCCTGGGATTCATGAATCTTGCACCATGCGATAAAGTAGAGTCGGCGATCTAGTGCCAAATATGGCCGCCGAGCAATTCAGGTAAGAGCTGTTTCCACGTGCACAACCAGCGTACCCCAGAGCTGTGCAGCTACCAGCACATGTATGCTAATTACCCCATGCACAGCAGTGTAGCATGCAAATGAAGGTATATAGAGATTCATGAAGTGGTGCAGGCATAGTGTAAGCATGTAGAAATGTAAACCAAACAAAAACAGTTTACATTTTGTCAAACGTAAAATCGGATCCATGAAAGTGGACCAAACTTATGTATTATAATGTTAATATATTCCAATGGCTAAATATATAGCCAATGGTATAAAACAACATGCACAACATATAAAAAATAACATTTAATGTCATGGCCACACCAACGCAAAGTAAAACCGCAGCGCATCGGTGTGCAAATTGGATCACAAGGAAAATATATTTAGATGTCATAAAACTGTAATGTAATGCAATTCATAATATCCCCATAATAGTCAATGGCATGCATGCTACACCACAACCATGGCGCAAAGGTTGCTAAGGGTCTGTGACAATGTTCCGTGCGGTAACTAGGAATTAGCAGTCAATGCCATGCAAATGAGTCAAGTAATACTGAATCGCAAACACCCCGCCAGCGTAAGGATGTACCACATGGTGTAGCATTACAACACCGAGGAGTGGCCTGGAGGTAAACATGACATCAAGAGAGGGGCGCGCCACCATAGTTGTAAGCACATTGGATCATTGCTAATCCGTGTTGTGTGTTGCTAAGCAAAGCTGCAGGATAGGGGTATGGAAGTAGCCATAGCTTTGCTTAGCTGAGAGCACACAAGGTAACTGAAAGTTCATGTGAACGTGAATGAAAATGCGCATGAAACCCGGTAAAAGGCTGTGCATGGCACGCACCACAGCTGAAACAGGAAGTATATGGGAAGACAATAAGGAAATGCTGTAGCATGGTAATTGGAGTACAAATGAGTAATTAACACCTAGAAACTCACAGTGGGCCATAGACAACAGCTAACAAGGCTGCTAGCAGCTACCTGCAGAACAGGAAAGGGGAGGTGCCATACAGCAAAGAAAAGAGAACTGTCACAGCAGAAAAAAGCAAACTTGCAGTAGAGCAGCTACATAACACATTTCCCAACACAATCCTGGGTTGGAAGCACAAAACAAGAAAGGTGGCAGCTGGATGCATCCCTGACAATAGGAGGGGAATTGGGTTAAAAATAAAAGTAAAGGGCAATAGATGAATCATGGCAGACAAGGGTAAGTCAACAACAAAGGCCCCACAATAGCAGTATCTACTGTAAAACCAATAATTAAGATACCCTGCAGCTGGAATAGCACAAACACACCCAATTACACCAGCATCATCCATTGCACAATAGTATAAGATGTGAAAACCCCACACACACACTTGTGTATTCCCAGACACTCTGCACCACTGGTGTATACATACGGCGAACTTTTAATATGTATATGTTAGGGGCTGCCATAGCTTTGATTCTTCAGCATGTGTTGGAGACTGACGGTGGTGTGGAGGATGATGCTGACAACCATCTCAGGCACTGGAGGAGGAGAAGGGTGTTCAGACCCAGGGTAACCTACCAGGGGCTACATGATCTGGAGATAGTAGAATGTTACAGGATGAACAAGGACATCATACAGCAACCTGTTGAGCTGTGCCAGCCACGCCTCAGAGCCAGAAGTAACAGAGGAGAACCCATCCCAGTGGACATGAAGGTATGTGTAAGCTTGAGAATACTAGCCACAGGTACCTTCCAAAGGCCAACTGGGGATATCATGGGGCTCTCACAGGCATCAGCATCCAGGGTACTCCACCAGTTCCTGGATGCCATGTTACCACATGCCAATGAGCACATATACTTCCCCCGAATGCAGGAGGAGTAGGCCAGCAATATGCGTCTCTTCCACCATGTAGCAGACTATCCAGAGGTACTGGGTGCAATAGACTGCATGCACATACACATCAAGTCACCACCCGGTGAGCAGGGTAGGCGCTACATAAACCGGAAGGGATTCCTCTCCAACTGCCAGGTTGTGTGTAATGCCCAGGGCATTATCATGGATGCGTGTGCTGGCAGCCCTGGAAGCTATCACGACTCCCACATCTGGCATGCCTCACAGTTGTATCAGATATTTGCCAGGGGGAACATCCCATATGACCACCTGGTGGGGGATGCTGGCTATGCACTGGAACCATGGATGATGACTCCAATCAGAAATGCACACACAGCCATGCAAGAATGCCATAATGAAGCACACGCAGAAACCAGAATCATCACAGAGCGCATGTTTGGGATGCTGAAATCACGGTTCCATTGCTTGGGCATATGTGGTGCAGCCTTGCAGTACTCTCCAGGAACACACAACCACTGAAATGTGCATTAATCACCCTTGCACTACCAGTGCCTGCTCTGACAGGTAAGATATCACTGCCAGGATTAGAACACGCAACCATGTACACATTCATCACAATAACATACCACTAAGCTACCTGAGATGTACCAATGGCAGTCGTGTATACTGACAGGATAAAACACAAAAGGTAGGAATGTGTTGAAATAGGACAAACTGGCATGTATCCAATGAAAGGTGTATGTTTTATATATATATATATATATATATATATATATATATATATATATATATATATATATATATATATACACATCATTATATAAATATATAGAGAGAGAGAGGGAGAGAGGGAGAGATATGTCGATATATGGGGATATACATATATATGTAGATATTTAGATAGGTTAACAACATCTACATAACCATGGTGGTACATATAAATGGGATACCTACCACACACCGACTGCTTTACATACCTACGCGCATAATCCCGAGGCTTAAGGTCCGAAAGAACACAGTACCGAAACACCAGATGCGTGAGGTGTAATCTCACAATGTCACTGAACAGTTAGTTAGTGCTTCTGGTGTTGCGGTTCGGGTAGGTTACTGTGTGTAAGTGTGTTTCTTAGGGCTGTAGTGTGTATAAGTGTGTGTTCTGTGTGTGGTGTGTGTTCATGGGGGACTGTAATGTGTGGTTGTGGGTTAGCTTTGTGTGTCTGTTTGTGCGACTTAGGAGGTAGAATATTGAAGTAGGGGGTGGTGTGGGGGGCACAGACACCTACATGGGGGGTGTAGGGGGGCTTGGCCACCTGCTCATACATAGTATAGGATGGTTTGTTTGGATGTGTTGGGTAGCAGTGTGTCTGTGTGTGCGTGTATGTGTTTCATGTTCGTGTTACCTTCGCGAGTTACTGTCGATGTCGGTAATGTGAGGTATGGGAGTCTGGTCCCGGTACTGTGTGCATCAGAACACTGCAGTTTGGGGATTCCGTAGGTCTCCCGTATACAGCGGTTGAAGTGTTCATATATGTGTATAACATGGACCATAGCAATCACACATTCCGCCACTACCAACCTTTATGAACAAAGGATATGGAGAGTATATGCCTATACACTATTACAAATATGTGCTATGGACATGAGCCAATGATAGTGTTACCACCTGTCCCACTTTCCGAGGGACACTCCCTCTTTGGGCGGTTGTGTCCTGACCAAATATATTAAATGTGGCAAATGTCCTGGGATTGTAGGACATAATTATGTCCCATATGTACTGTAATAGCTGCATAAAATAATTATTTTTGTATCTAAAATACCTACATGTTACAGAAAACAGGATAAGCAACTAAACTGCTACAAGAATAAGCTTATATTTAGGCAAGAAAGGAAAGTTCTATCCCTTGTACTGATCGTGGGTTTGTGTCGGCCTGTAAAATCAGATTTGTGTCCCGAAAAGGTCCCACTATGGCCATATGAAAAGGTGGCAACCCTAGTCAAAGAGGGCCAGTCACCAACACAACTACAATGACTGCAAATACCTATGACAGAAATACACAGCTTTCATGTAGCAACACTTTATTACATTCCGATGTATTGCCGAAAGGATTCAAGGACTAACACCACGTACAGGAACCAATTAACAGTGCCTTAATGAATCAGCCTGCAATTACCATTGTATTAGTCCACAAAAGGATAGGTGTTCAAATAGGGAAGGAACCCTCATGCACATAGCGATTATGTATAAAAGCAGTTCCTACACAACTGCATCTGCTAAGCACACCCACCAACATCACCCCCACACCCAAACATATTACAATACAAACTGTAATAACATCACAAATCATTCACTCACTGTACAACATCTGCAGAAGCCTTAACATACCTTGTCAGAGACACACTAACATAGCCCTATGTGAAATAGCTGCTGTTATACAATGGAAAAGCTGCTGATGTAACAGGGTTTGTTTGCACTAATCCCATTTCAGAGGGTTGTGCATACACCGGGATGTATTAGCAATGCGTGAGTAACAGCACAGTATGCTACACTTGTACACCAAATCAAGGATGTCTGGTGAGCACACTGTGCACCACATAACAGTTCATGCATAGCCATATGGCCTTGAGCTGGCCAAACATCCTTGCCAGACTTAAACATCTGCCGAAGTATCAGGTACAAACAAACCCTGCATAAGTAGCACTGTTCCGAAATATAACAGCTGTACTCACATGTAGAACTAAATCGTCTAGCCATTACACACAGTCCACGGGAGTCATGAAGCTAATATATCTCTGTGTGTCTCCATATAGCTGTTGAAATATATCACAAAAATACATCTAGGCTGTCTCCCTTGAAAGGAAGGCAAACGGACAATGCCCAAAAGGAGTACTCAGTTATACACCACTGTTGCCATGGTATCGGCTAATGGAGTAGCTGCACATCTGAAGTGCATCTAATTAACTACTTTGGAACAACAGCAATTGGTGGACAGGATAGCACATATTACCGATATGTAACTAGAAAAGGATGTGTTATCCCACATTCAAACCATCCGTATATATCAGTGGACCATTACAAAGAACATTGAAACACAAAAGGATTGAATCAACAGTTAACGACACCTCGGGTTACTAATAAGGTATGTAGAACAGTCAGTATGTCTGTGTATGTAGTACTTTTCTGTAGTATTTAAAGTGCACGCAATCCATATAGTGGAAGCAGTTATCTTGTAGTAATGTATAGTTGAGCATAGTAATGCTTGTAGTATTTGTGTGTACTGCTGTAGGTCACAAGGCAAACACTGCATACACCACAAGGGATGCTGTATAAGGGCTTTGAACAGAAATAGTACTCACCAGCCGATGTCAGTGCCAGGGCTGGTCCAACAAGTATGTGCTATAACAGGGGATAGTATATGTTGATATATTGTAACTGTAGCCATATGTATGGGTGTATTACAGAGAATAACCTGTGGAAGGTAGGGCCACTGTGCAATTATGATTTGCAATGTGGGATATTGTGCCAATAACTGTGTAATGTACAGCATTGTTGGCAGATATGTATTACAAGCTACATAGCATTACTGTAATGTTAGGCAAACATTAGTTATGTCAATTGGCATTTACAATACACAATAGCAGGATACATATGTCTTTAAGTGAGCCGACAGTTTATCAGCATGATAGCAAAGTAAAATGGAAGAGCTATTTAACTATCCATGCACATAAGACATGTAATATGTGCAAAGGTAGGTACTAGGCTGTCTTACCAAGGGTATCTGTAAGCCTAGCTAGCATGTGTTGGCTTTCGCCATCTCCATAGGTTGGTTCCCTGTGCCTGTGAACGGCAGAGCCAATAGTTCCCGGTGCCTCTGTCCAGCAGAGCCACTACAGTGATCCCCGGGGTACATGTCTGTCTCCCATCCACACGTCAAGGTTTCCCTTGAAGAGTGCTAGTGAGGGGCCCTGCCTGATGTACATAGGAATCATGGTCCAAAGCATGGGGAGTGTCTGGGCCAGAAATCTATCCATCCAGCATGTCCTACTCATCATTGTGGTTAGGTGTATATCCCTAGACCATGTGGCTCTCAGGGGCTTCTGTTTAGGTGGGGCATATCCAGTAATACAGAATTGGACATGGGCCTTGTATGTCATGCAGAGATCACCTGTGAGTATGTGGTATGCAACTGAGTACAGCTGGAGTTTCTTAGGTTGGGCTGCATAGGTCATCTGTTTGAGGTCAGTAATACTCTTGGTGTGGTACTGGTGTGGTCTTCCAAGCTGTTGCAGTTGTCTTGTAAGGTATATCCTAAATGGGGTGTTGTATCCTTTAATGGGTCTAATATGACGTGTAAAGTCACAATGGCTCCTCTGATCTGGATGCGAACCCAATCGAGATTAGGGGGGCCATGTAGAAGGATATTCTAACCACCTTGTCATTATGGGTATCAAAGGAGAGATTGCTGTCTACTGGGGTTCCCGGATCCCTTATTACCTTTTCTGTATGTAGAGGACTAGCACCTATGTGGTAGTCCGCAGGTAATTAGTTATATCCAAAGAGGATGACTATGCACTTTTAGGCATTCAGCTTGACGCCATGATATTAACATCAGGCATCCATCTCAATGTGACCCTTCCAGAGGGTGTCTGTAACAGCTGGGGAAATAATTCTGTCCCCTAGTTTGCAGTCGTCTGCAAACCTTTTCAGCTAAAGCCCTCCTGTGCTTGTCTGTATGTCAGAGAAGTATATACCGAACATGAGGGGTCCTAGGACTGAGCCCTGGGGGACGCCACTTGTAACTGGCATACAGTCAGACCTAGGGTATGCAACTCCCACTGTGTGGGTTCTGTCCGTGAGCCACTATGCAAATAATCACATGACATAGGGGTTAATGTTCTGGAGGATGGGTATGTTGATAATACCAGAAGGAGGAATGGTGTTGAAAGCCTATGAGAGATATAGGTAGGTTGTGTGGACCTCCTTACCCTCATCTAATGCCTTGGTAACTGTCTCTAAGAAGTCCACGAGGTTTAGGAGGCATGGTCCACCCTTAACAATGCCAAACAGGGAGGGGTCAAAGGTTTGGAGGTACCCAATGTCTCTGTGACAGTGATCGATGATGTGCATCATAGCCTTGCAGACCAGGCTAGTCAGGCCTATAGGGATATAGGTACCAAGGTCCGTTGTGGCACCACCTTTGTGGAGTGGGATAACTGTTGCTGTGTGCCATTCAGGGGGCACTATGGTCGATGTGAGGCTATTACTGAACATGGTGCATAGGTGGGGAGACAGTACGATCTGAAGTTCATGTAAAATGCAGCCTGGGATGTTGTCCGGTCCCATGGATGCTGTGATATTGCCTTTAGAGTGTGCAGCTTTGAGAGGGATCTGCCAGGATGTTGCCAATATCAATTGTTTCTGTAATGTTCGTGCCTTTGTGCTGTAACTCAGTGCAGATCTGGTTGTTGACATTGAGATATGTGACATAGCTACAGAATGCTTTGTGGTTGCTGTTGGTACTAGTTGCATTTTAGTTTTCGTAGCTAGCTTTGGAGGATCTTATAAGGGATCTCACCTTCTTACTGAGGCTGGCCAGGGAGCTCCTCCACGCATGGTATTGTACTCTTGTTTGCAACAGTGTCTTCCTCGTGTAGTACAATATGTTTATGGCAGGGGACCACCAGATTGATTTAGTTAATTAGGAGTATAGCGTCCTGGTTCTGTTTGCGATAGCACAAGCCATGCACTTGTGTAAGTGCTTATACAGTGCATTTGTGTAGGATTCAGCAGTTGTAACAGTACTGTCCATCTGCATGGGTGTCATGACATCCACCACGTCTTTCTTAAGAAGCATGTAGTTGGCCTTGTAGACATATTATAATGTGGTTCCCTTAATGGAGGGTGGGTGTGGGATGTGGATATCAATGGTGTTCAGCACATGGTCTGATCGGACCAACGAGGAGTTGGCTTCACGTGTGGAGCAACAGTCACTCATGTTGGTAATGCCTAGGTCTAGGATATTGTTGCCCCTGGTGGGTGTGTGGATATGTTGAGTCAGGGCATTGGTGTTTATGAATTCCAGAAACCATTGAGCTAATGTGTTGGTACATGAGTAGTTTTCCCAGTTAATGGTGTGGTAGATTCAGTGAGATGAGTGTGGTGTTGTGTGAATGTGTACCTTCTCCACATGACAGTCAGGGTCAGGCTTGGTTGGAGAGACCTTTACCTCCAGTTTGGCTAGATAAGTGCATCTCTCACAGGTTGTAGTGTTGGGTGGTAGGCGGATAGGCTTGTCTGTGTGCATGAGGCAATGTGTACATTGCCTCAAGATGTCCAGATTCATCAGATAGGTGAGAACACTGGCAGCTGACTCTTGGACATGCCTGAATATAGAACTACATTTACCTAGATTAGTGAGGAAAGTGAGTACAAGAGCTAAATTACTCAAAGCAAGTGAGAAAAGTATGTACAAAACCTGTTCACCCTTACCTGTAGGTAATGAGGAAGATTGAGTGCTATAGTAATTATTAGCTTACGTAGCGCTTACAAGTCCTGAACAAGTGTTTAGCATGAATAAGCAATCCAGATAGGGTCTTGGATAACATAAACACACGGCCCCCTCCCCCAACAGGTAAACAAGCATATATCCATGTACACCACAGGGCCCCTGTACCCACAACTATGCAGGTACAAGCTGCACTCAGTCTGCATAGGACCTGTCCACATCACAGGTTGTACCATACACATATGGCAAAACAAGATGCTCTCCACGTACACATCATGTAATACATAGCTCCAGATCAGGTTGTGTACACACTGAATGGTGCACACCAACAGGTATCACAACCCACAAAGGGGGAGACACCACTGATAATGGGAAGTTCTTTACTGCTACCCTGCTGAGTCTGATCTGGAAGGCCATGAACCTTGATCAATTAAGTGATGTCAGCAGTACAGATGTAGATGACAGTATGGATGATGTCACACTGCATAGCATAACCTTGCCAGGTCATAGGACATCATCACCCATACTGTGTACCACCTACACTCGGCATACTAGATGTACATTCCTATGTCACAGGAGTGTTTTGCAACAGGACTGCTGGCAGAACCAACACTACAGAAGGTGTCTGAATAATACATGATCATCACACCAGTGGCAGCTACAGTATGTCAGGGTTAATGAATTGTATTCCCCCTTATTGTAGTCCATACCTCACAGACAAACAGAAGGTATCTGCCTGTTGAAGTATGCAAATGACTATGACATAGGAGCAATAGCTGACTCGCATTGTCACCCCTATGTTAATAACCCTGTACCCATGAACTACCACCTAGGCAGCGGTCAATATAAAGGACACTTGTGTGTGAGGGATGCAGCTGGGCAGTAGTCTTTCCTGTGATAGCTACGTCACCACACCTGTCAGGTAGTCATATGTGGCAACCCTAATAATGATAGGGTGCCATTCATGAATATAGAGATCATTGTCCAGCCATACAGAACACTCAAGTGACCCATATCAGATCACATATTTCCTTTAAGGGGTATTGGCCATGTGCAGGTGGCCTACACCAGCCTTCCCATTCCCCATCTCCACTATGTAGCATGATGCATACCCTGAATACATTCATGTCCAACCCAGTGATGTTGGACATGCTACACGTACTCATCCTGAGCTCAAACACATACTTCATGGACATCCACCTATCACATGCTGGACAGATCCTTGTCCCATACACTTGGCATAGTCCTGCCATACATTCCTGTCCATCAAAGCTGCACATCGCTCCCCTCTCAGACATGGTGTGATGACCACATGGTAACGCATGGTAACGCACGGTATATGTATCATTAATCCTGTGGATCAGTAATGTGGCACTGCTCCAACTGGCCCCACAGACCTGCCTGTCGGCTACTGCCAGGTAACCATTCATCCTAGATTCATACATGGCCCATGGCATATAGCCCACTAGTTGACTTTGACTGTACATGCTATAGTTGATATCCATCCCTGCAAATACCATCTGGCTAGCCAGTGTCCCATGTGTATCACATGTGTAACACAGGTGATACATGGCAGGATGTTGAATCACTGTACAGTGCCATGTAGATGTATATGGCAGAACACATACATGTAAAACCTTATGTGAGCATGTCTGCAGGGTCACAGGTCATGTCTGTTAAGGCAGTGTAAGTCCTTATATGTGACATATACACTGCATCAAGGTCGACTGCATTAATGTGGACACATCCAGCCATGTGCTGATAGGCAGGAACACCAGTACAGGCAAACAGACATGCCCACATCAAGACAGCAACCACATGGAGTATGAGCAATGTAATCAGGTGACACACACACATATATGGTGATAATATCCACTCAACATTGAGTGTCACATGTGTGTGACACAAACATGTCAGTGGCATGTAGGTTTGCAAATACAACTAATTAAACTTAATTAATGCAATACACATGTATGTTCATCTGTAGCTCTGTATGTCTCTGTGAGTTACTGTGACCTGTCTCCATCATTATGTCTTCCAGGTATGCCACGTGCAAGGCTACCCCCTTTTACCCACTTGGAGGATGAGACCCTCATCCCATACCTACTCGGCAATCATGATATCCTGTTCAGCCATGTGCCACAGGATGCACAGCAGCGGGATGCCCTGTGGATGGAACTTTGCAGGAGGGTTAATGATGTGGGTGACCACAACTGCTCATACCAGCAGGTGCGCAAACACTGTACAAATCTCATTAGACAGGCGAAACAGTGTGCGAATGCAATCACCAGGGAACAAGGTGCAACAGGTGGTGGACCACCAACCCAACCCCCACTCACATGTACTGAGGAGCTACTGGCCAACCTGGGGACACCTGCAGAACCACATCCACAAGCCTTAGCCGATATTGTGGAGGTGGGTGTCTCTCAACCACTGAGCCTGGAGTTGCCTGGTAAGTCAGTACTGCACCTATAACAACTATATTCCATATATTTGCATGTGTCACTGTACAATATGGAATGTAACATCATATGCAAGGCATGTATACACACATGCCGCATACTATAGTATGCTACTCTGTGTATGCACACATGTGCATACACCATAGTATAGTCTAATGTACTGGTGTATGTGTTATGCACATTGCACCCTGTAGCCTTTATACAGGGGTGGATTATGCTCATACTGCTGTGTTACTCCTATTTAGGTACCTCTGGCTTTCTGCTGCGACAGCAGCCAGTTGCAGGTGAGAGTGTTATTATTTATCAGGAACCGTAATGCACAAATCTATCTGCCATGTGGTCATTTACAACATGTACACATAATGTATGGTCCTGTTACAATATACAGGTCAGACCTGCAATGCATCACAATGACTACCCATGTGCAACACTTGCAAACTATGTGAATCATCTCATCAACATGAATCCTCACAAATTGTCACTGCCAGATGTGTTAACAGTTGTGCATACAATGGTAGAGGTGCTGTTCACTTTAGGGATGTACTACAGATCTGATCTACACATGTGGTGAATAGAAACAGTACTACACAGTGGGCTGGAGTATGGCCAGCACACAGGTTTCACCGGTGTGGATCATAGCCCTGCTATGAATGTCACACAATGTGATGTACTATCTTGACATGTCCATGACATCTATTGGCCTGGCTGCTACACTGCCTACCTAACCAGAAAACATATCCCCTTTATCTGCATAACCCTGTTGTCAGTGGAGCATATATGTCATGTGGGACAACACAGACATGTGAAATAGATGCCCATCACAATAATTTGGACAACACATATACACACATGGCCATGGAGGATGGCCAGAGACATGGAGCACCAAACACAGTAGACGTGTTGTGCTTGTGTGTACACCCTGTTGTACAATGGCTACACCTGATTCAACCATGGCCTTTGTATAATGGTCATACTGTAGATGTGGAACACTAGACATCCTACAGACCTGTGCACATCTTGTATAGGCGTAACATCAATCTACCACATAAGATGTGTTGAACATCTTGATGGTGTTGCGACATGACAGCAGTCACCTGTACAGTATCCACATCAGGCCACAGATACAGTACATTCCTGTTGCTGGTATTGCACATAAATGTCATACTAGCTCCTCATGTGTGTGTGTGTGTTTGTGTGTGTGTGTGTGTGTGTGTGTGTGTGTGTGTGTGTGTGTGTGTGTGTGTGTGTGTGTGTGTGTGTGGTACACAGATGTCATGTGGGACATGGTGCACTGACGTGTTCACCATGTCTGGCCATAGTTGCCAGGCTGCAGCAATATGGTTGCAGATGTGCAGGGGTGTCACCCGTTTACCCATCAGTGACCTGTGTCACAGCTTCCACATCATGGTTTAGTGTGTATACACCTCAGTGATGTGGGTCACATTCCATAGTATATATGTATTGTATCTGAACACAGTCATGGCTATGAACCCTGTCTGTAACTCACACTGTATAGCACTAGAGATGTCTCATGATTCTCTGCAATGACCATGCACATCAGCTAAATGTGCAGTATATCTGTAGGGCTGACAGACAACACTGAATTGGTACACCATTGCCCCACTGTATATTTGACAGTACACCATTGTGTTAAACATGTATGCATGTCATTGCACACGTCAGCGGATCACATGTCATACTACATGTGATTATCAAGGTCATACGCCACACATCAGGCAGGTGTACTGTTAACCTGTGCTGGTCCACATGGTGTAACACAGGGATGTATGCTAACTACTACTATGATTGTGTAATTTGCATGCTGTCTGCTATGACACATGCATGCTGTTGTGTACAACCCAGGGATGTATGATAACTACCACTATTATTGTCTGCGCTGCATGCCATCTGCCGTATCACACGCATGTTGCATGCCTTCTGTCATATCACATGTGTGTGTGTCTGTGTGTGTGTCTATTGTATAGATTGTAATGTACAGTTCTTGTCTGCCCTCACAGGTGATGTAGTTGCATTGCCCTCCTGCGGTACATCTGATGTTAATGTCCCCACAGACTCTAGCAGTGATGATGAACGTATGATTGAGACACAGGAAAAGTTTTCAGGGGCTGAAACTGTGCCATTGCTTGCCATTCCATCTATATCCACCTCATCCCCGCACACAGATCCCATATCTACACATACCCCATCACCAGTGGCCATAGAAGAAGGACAGTTGGTGTGTGGTAGCTTGGAACAGGAAAGTGTGGGGGCTATGGAAGGTGTACCTGCACACCATGGTGTCAGCCAAACTACTGGTGGTGCCCCACACAGGCACGTGGCCAGTGCTGCTCATAGGAGGACCTCTGGCCAACATGCTCCTGCACGACAGAGCGTAGCAGCTCGTGTCACCAGACATATGTTTCAGGCTGTAATTGAGGCACAGGCACGTGCTGACCAGTGCAACAGAGAAGATCAGAGGCTACAGAGGGCTGCTGTCCGTTCTTTAAACAACAACATCTAGGCAATGGCAAATGCTCAACAGCAGATTGCTGATGCTTTGGATAGATGGTTGAGTAACATGGTTGGAGTTCTTGACTGTGGCATGACAATCCGCGAGCGTGAGCTGTCTGTGTTGGAACATCTGGTAGGAGTGAGGTGTCGGGCATGTGGATGTAGGCCTGCTACATCACCAGTGTCAGGTCTACATGTACGAGCTACCTCACATGCCTGCTCCCATAGTGGCGGTAGCAGCAGCAGTGCATCTGGTGCTGTGCTGTCCACACCACAACACAGCAGGCCACGTGCATGTGGCCCAGGACGGTCCCAACAGGGACACAGTTCCAGTGGACAAGTGACATCAGACAGTACCCAATCTGCACCTCTGTCTGGTAGTGCCGGTGCAACCCCTGGCAGCCACAGGTCACATATCCTTGGCCGGACACTGTGAACTGTAAAACCTCACCTGTACAGTCTGCAGCTGTCAATAATACCCCTGTTTAGGCCAGACACATGAGAGAACTGTGTGCATACATACACGCACACACTGGAAACATATGTAGGGCACCGCAACACACACATGCATAACTTCCACACTCACCCAATTAGATCAAAGATCCAAACACACAAACATGATGCCATCCAATGGTGCAGCCTAGGCCTCTGGCAAACATTAACACCCAGTGCATATGATGATGCCTGTACTGCATCCCTGACATCCACACCATCGGTGCAGGGACATGCTCATATGGTCTGATGCACAGGGTGAACAGACTGGGATGATACATGTAGTTTAAAAATGTTGAGGACTGTTGACAGCAGCAGATATACCATGTACTACAGGTGTACAATACTGTTAACAGCATGTGTCTTGTGTAACAACAGTGCAGCCTAGGCCTCTGGCAAACATTAACACCCTGTGCATATGATGATGCCTGTGCTGCATCCCTAACATCTGCACCATCGGTGCAGGGACATGCTCATATTATCTGATGCACAGGGTGAACAGACTAGGATGATACGTGTAGTTTAAAAATGTTGAAGACTGTTGACAGGCAGCAGATATACCATGTAGTACAGGTATACAATACAGTTAACAGTATGTGTCTTCTGTAACAAAAGTAACTGCATGTTGGTCATGATGTTCTGCTGTGCTTCTTCAGGTCTAATTGGATGTGCCGGTGGATGTCAGTGTTTGCAGTTAGTGACCCATATGTCAATGTGGACTACTCACAGGTATGTATGAATATACCAGCATGCACCGTGTAGCTGCCACATACCAGTGAGAATGTTCCATGTTACAAACACGTCTACCATCCCAAGAGCATGATAACTGTGTATTAAGCTACTCTGGTCACAGACGTTACATCCATAAAGGGTGACATCACAGGTACATTTACATGGAGTAGTGAGGTAAGAGAGTGGTCTAGCTGATTACAAGGGTAGAGGCCAGTGGGAAGTGTGATGCCTCATTGGGAACCAGTAATACACGTTCCCATGACAGGATGCCAACACACAACTGCACCCACACACTCAGGTATTGACACACATGTATTCACTGACACAGTAACACATCCACATACTCACGGCTTCACCGACACAGTAACACACACTCGCACACAGTTGCTACTGGTGGGGTGAGGACCACTGCCTATGTGCAAATCATCATTACAGTACTGTGCACCTACATGACTCGCCACAGAGAATACACATGTACAGGTAGTCAGTACGGCCTAAGATCGGGGACATCAACACGGATAGTAGAATGCAATGCCTGGATGATGGGAGGGGTCTTATCAGTTCAGTATGATAACATACATCCTCACACCAGGGACCAGTCAGCCCTACATACACACACTGTGGCATTCAGTAATTAATACACATATGCCATGCACATACAGATACCTCAAATGTGTGAGATACACGCCCCTGCCTATGTCCTGCTTTCTACATTGCAGTCTGTACAGATGTGTACACTAGTGTACAGGAGAGTGAGTAACAACTGAGATGTATTCCCCACAATATGTGACATATATGGACACACACACAACCACACATGTCAGTACTGTGAATCCCAGACCTTCCCAGCTCATGTTATGTATGTCAGATGTAAAGCAGTATTGCATGCGTTACAAACTGTACTGATGCTTCCTGTGGCAACAGTGCTGATATATGCACTTGGGACATCATATCTATTAACAGGTATCAAGCGATTTACCTTCGCTGTCACCCTGACCACTATTAACAGGTGTCAAGTGATTTACCTTCGCTGTCACCCTGACCGCTGTCTAAGTTGCGCTTCCTGTGGCAACAGTGCTGATATATGCACTAGGGACGTCATATCTATTAACAGTTGTCAAGTGATTTACCTTCACTGTCACCCTGACAGCTGTCTAAGTTGTGTGTTATGTCCTTCAATTAACGAAACCATTGCTTACCGGTTACACAGGGTATTGTAGGACCGCTTGTGACACACCTGTGAGCTGTACACAGCAAACATCCATCTGCAAAGATGCCCCACCAGTTAGTTATTTCCACACATCTGTCCATACCTGTGGTACATCTTTCTGTACATTCAGCATATCACCATATACAGTTGGCAATGTTGAGGCTACATTGCAACTGCATGATGTACTAGGATACACGCCACCTGCATACATCAGCAACTGCACACACATGTTATCTGAATGCACAACACTATGTGTACAGGTGTGTAGGTCCTACAATCCTGACACTTGGTCATGTTTGTAGGCATTGCAATTGGTGTATATGTGTTAATGACATACATGACACATGGACTGTTGTATGATATGATGGGTGACCAGTACAGAGGGGATGTTACCTCTGTCAATATTGATATCACACATTATGCACTGTTAGCATTCAGCAGCCATGGACCTACATTCAATGTGCATGTGTGTAATGGCTGTAGCCACCAGTTTGCACAAAGGACTACAACAGCTATGCTATTTACAGGTATGTTGTGTGTGTGGCATGTACATACCCAGGGCAGGTACATGTATGTCATATCCATACATAAGGGTGCGCACTGGTGTACAGCAACAGTCATCTGCTAATGGTGGAAAGTACCGAGGGCCCCTGGTATGTGCACAGCTGACCTGGTCAGACAGTGGTATCATTGCATTGCATAACACATGATGCAAATGTTTTAGTACATGTGTACTTTCTACAATTGATGTAGAGCTTAGTACAGTACACAGGTCAAGGGTCACATGGTGGTGTACTTTTCTATGTCATACAACATGTATGGTTGCATGTTGGTGGTCTGAGGGCATGGTGGTATCTGAAGTTTACATCCTAGAATGCAGCATGTGACACTGTGTCCTGCACAAGGCTCATCTGGGATGCCTTTTGAGGGGGGACCAGTCAGGACATGTGCGTGGCATTTATGTATGTGGGTACACCACCTGGAGCTGTCCGTACCTGTCTTATGGCCCACATGTCTGGTTCTGAGGTATATGGTGGCAGTGCTAGGTTCTGAGGTATATGATGGTAGTGCTATTGTGCACTATAGAGCCATCAGCCAGGTGTTCTTCGCTGCACAGATGTCAGTACTCCCCATTGTTGGATCTACAGTGACCAGCTGTGAATATGGACGATACACATCTAGCACTGGTTAACATAAGAAAACAATGCAGTTGTTTTGTAGGTGTATGGCAGTTAACCTGTGTTTAGGACATTTGCCTTGGAATGGCACTGTGTGGGCAGATGCGACTTGGGTAATATCCACACTCCCTTGTATCATGGATGCATGTGATATGTGACAAAGGCCTGCCTACTGTCAGCCATGTCATCCCAGAATGACAGCTGATGTTGTGTAAAACACCGGTGTCAAATATATGTAGAGCAGCATTCCTGCTAACAATGACAACTACTAACACCAGAGCCCATTACAATGCGTTCTTTACGTCTACCTGTAATAGCATGGCCACTGTGGCCCTCCGTGTTTAGCATCAGAGTGCATCCCAGACAGCCCTGTGCTGCTAGGTGTATGAGCATGCCCAGTATATCATTGTGTAGATGGACACATAGTAGTGCATTCCGACCTGCCCTGTGCTACTAAGTTTGTGAGCATGCCTCCTGTGCTACTAAGTGTATGAGCATGCCCAGTATATCCATGTGTAGATGGACACATAGTGCATTCCAAACAGCCCTGTGCTACTAAGTGGATGAGCATGCCCAGTGACACCTTGTGTCAGTTATGTGCCTCTGTGTATGGGCATGGCCACTGTAACCCTGTATAGTTGTAGTAGTCGTCCATTCCACAGATGGGCATACTGCTGGTCAGGATGGATTCCTACTTTAAACACACAGGTTCACAGGTATGTACATCTTAACTGCCAGCATCCCTGTTGATGTCCGCATTCCCAGACGGCCATGACATGTGCAGTCTGTGTGGCGCAATTTGTATGTAGTATTGTAATAGTAATCTGTAAATAGGCAGGTGTTCCGTACCCGCCACTGGTGTGTGTGTGTGTGTGTGTGTGTGTGTGTGTGTGTGTGTGTGTGTGTGTGTGTGTGTGTGTGTGTGTGTCTGTCCCCATTTGCCAGTGGACTCTAAATTGCTTTTAGACTGCCCACACTCCAGGCATTTCTTATACCCACTGTTAGCAAGGCCTATGATGTCACCCATCTACAAATACACCTCTGGGAGTGCTGTATCCCAGTAATCTTGGTAGCGCGTTCTGTAACTGCGTAATGCTGTAGTGTAATAAAGTAATTAGGTCGGTGTTCTAGTGCCACACTTGGTGTGTGTGTGTGTGTGTGTGTGTGTGTGTGTGTGTGTGTGTGTGTGTGTGTGTGTGTGTCCATTTGCCTGAGGACTGAGTAATGCTTTTATGCTGCTCACACTCCATACATGTCTTATACCCACTGTTATAAAGGCTGATGATGTCACCCATCTACAAATACACTTCTGGGAGTGCTGTGTCCCAGTAATCTCGGTAGCGCATTCTGTAACTGCGTAATGCTGTAGTGTAATAAAGTAGTTAGGTCGGTGTTCTAGTCCCACACTTGCCATGTGTGAGTATGTGTGTCCCTGTTTGCTTGAGGACTGAGAAATGCTTTTATACTGCTTCACACTCCATACATTCCTTATACCCACCGTTATCACGGCCGATGATGTCACCCATCTACAAATACACCTCTGGGAGTGTTGTGTCCCAGTAATCTCGGTAGCACATTCTGTAACTGCGTAATGCTGCAGTGTAGTAGAGTAGTTAGGTCAGTGTTCTAATCCCAGACATGCCAACTGTGTGTGTGTGTGTGTGTGTGTGTGTGTGTGTGTGTGTCTGCCTGCGTGAGACAAGTACAGTGTTTTGTAGCATTCGCTGTAGCGCGTGCCCTAAACGCGTGTTGCTGCAGTGTGATACAGTAGGGGTTTGTATACAGGACATGGCAAGTGTGTGTTTGTCTATCAGAGCCTGTGTAGAGGTGGTCGTGATTGTCTTACCACTGGACATGTTTGGGAGCGGGTTTTGTAGTTTTCCTATATAGTATCTGTCTTATGACCCATTGGCCACCTCACAAAGAGTACAGCTGTAAGTCATCCACGGCACTGTGTTGGCAAGCCATACCCATACATCTGGCAAAAGGGCTGGTGAACTAAGTATGCAGTCCTACTAGTACCCGGTATATGTCCCGCACCCATGTGCCATGCACATACAACCTTGCTTAGGATATCCCACTATGTTGCTAGTAACATGCACATTGAGGACAGATAGTAGGCATGGTGTGGCTGCAATAGCCTGCAGAGGACATGGCACCCTGTACAGCAGTACAATAGGCACATATATGTGGACATTGTGCCTTCACTATGTTCCACACTGAATGGCTGCAACATATGTGGTGCCATCATATGTGATCCACTAAGGCCAAGCAATGCTGTACACATGTGCCCTGTATGGACCCATGCCACTGACACCACTGAATTCCTGTGCATTCTATCCATGCAGGTGCAGGGCTGACTTGCTCACTATAATCAGGTTTCGCCACACCAGGCCAGTATTGGCATATCGGGGTATAACAGGTTGTGTACACTACATGTGAATGCCAAACCAGGTACACCTGTACATGTCACTGAACAGTATTGTGGGACATGCACATCCCAGGCAATGTCCATGTGAAGGACTATCAAACACAGACATGGCATGCATTGCAAAGCTATGGCCTTACACATTGATAACTAGGATGTCAGGCCAGATAATGCAGTACCCATCTGTGTGGGAACATTGCAGACACTACACCCCTGCACTGCACACCATTGTTGGGTGACGCAATGGCAAGGATTACCCCTCACCCAGCCTTGTACAGCCATCTTGCACAGCCAAACACTACACACCCATGGAACAATGCATACCTGCATGACAGTAATGGCACCCTGTGTCTGCATGTAGGTTGTGATACCCCCAACCACAGTCACTCCCAGTATAAACTTGTTGGCATACCAACAGTTGTCAAGCACTTTCACATTCCCTAGCCCATAGAACCTCCAGATATCTACTGTGGTGCATGTGGTCCTGTGCATTACTGCAGTGTGGCAAACTAAGTAGTTACATTGTGTATTTGCTGCCCTGGCAAAGGTGTCAATGCGTGTCCATTAGAGTGTGGTTGTGGTGACAATGGCATCTGTTCACGTGGACTGACATGCGTGCCACACCTAATGTATGTCTACCATATCTGTTGCAGTTGGCACTCATTCACCTACACACATATTCTTACAGCACAGCGACATATTGCCTCTGTGGCACACATAGTAACGTCATGCACATGTAATAGTAATGAGTAGTCAGGGGTTTGCCCCTGTACTATTCAGCGTGTGGCAGATGATGCTTATGGTTAAGTCTCCAAGCCCTTCCCTGGTGTACATTGCCTGTCCAGCACACAAACTTTCTGGTGGATATGAAGGTGTACACCTGCACAGCAGCAGCATGTGTATTGTAACAGATGGAAATGGTCAGGTGATGGCCTCTGCACCTATTGCAGTCCTCCTCTAGCTGATTGCATGTGGTACAGCTGTGATGGTGTTCCCTTAGCCATCTGCATGATAAACACAGTACACTATCTAGGGAACCATGTTATTATCTGGCCATGACAGTCACTGTGAGTGGTACCTGGATGTGGTGTTCTGACACGGCATCGCAGATGATATCTGGATGTACCTCAATCATTTTCCACAGTGGGAAATAGCCTAATGACAGGAGGGTGATGTGCCACACAACTACAGCATGTACGTGTAGCTATGCTGCATTGAGACTACTGCCTGTTTATCATGTGTGTGGTAATGGCTATTCTGCATGTTATAATACAGACATGACAGTGCTCTGTTCATGAGGGAACCCCATCTGTAGGGCCATCTGTGAACAGGTCAGTGTGTGCAACCATTTGTTTCCTGTGTTACATACTGAACACACTTCTGTGCACAGCAGAAGAATGGTGTGAGGATTGCAGACAGTACATGATGATAGGGATGTGTTTCTGCAATCGCATCCCTGACTGGACATGTGTCACATGAGACAGTGGTATGACTGACACTGTGTGGGATTCCCAGTGACAAGCCAATGATGGGCAACTGTTCATAGCTGCGATCACACGTCTACTACACATTGTACAGTTGGCATGCGGTATATATGCATGTGTTTTGCTCCCTCTGCAAATGTATACCATCTGTTGTGTTGGGTTGCTGGTGATATCTATGCATACTGCCGTAGGTAATCCTGTATGCTATTGTCTATCACTAAGCCATATGTGGGTTTAAAACGCAACACCATAGGCTGAATGGGTTTGTAGGTCCCGGCAGATCCTCCTGTCCCACTTCAGCTGACCATGGCACCGGGCACTAGCACATCTGGGGCCCAGCCATTAACATCAACCTCTGTTGGCTCTGCACCACCTTCAGGTGGTACCACTACTGAGGATGGAGCATGTCCCCCTTGGGAACAGGACCAGACAGGTGCATATCTGCTGTTGTTCAGTCCCGGACGTGTTACGTTGGTGGCTCCCTAAGGGGTTACGAAACCAGATACGCCAGTTCAAGGGCGGAGTGTCACATTTACAGGGTGATGCTGACCCTCCTGGACAGCCCCCAGCACTGCCTCCTTTACAGCTGTGTAGGTGCAGTGGCAGTTGCCCATGGCTGGGGACCTCTGTCCCACTGTTCCCCATGGGCTTTTGAATGCTAAAGACCCATCCCCATCCAGGGTGTATCCCCCCCACGTGTCATATACCAACCCCGTATTCTGTAATTTCTGTGCTCCACGACCTATCCTCCACGACCATATCTGCACTCCTTCCCCAACATCTGACTCTCACCTACAGACACATAAGGCCATTCGGCTCCTAGGACACCATCTGCCCTATACATAGCTGTCCATTACACACACGTGCACACTGGACACAATATAAAACTTGTAATATGCATCATAACATACTACTGTTATCCTCACCACTGTCCCTCAGGCACACGGCCCTGGTATGCACATCACTCCTACATGGTCCAGGTACAAGTGAGGAGGATGACCCCACTGTACATAAAACACTACTGGTCCCTCTATGGTTGCCCCATTTACCTTTATCATGATGATGATGTTGCACACAGCACATTGCAGGAGTACTGTTCACACATAATGATTCAACAGGTACTGTTGTGTTAATGTACATTACATGCACAGAGTGATGTATACGGCCAATGTACAACTATTTGCGTGCATGACTGACACATGTCTGTCTGAGGGAGTCTTGTGATCACATAGCGCAACACCACTACATAATTCAGGCATCGCTGGTGTTTCCCGTTTCATTCATTTATAATGCTTAGTTGCTACATGGTATGTCCTTGATACTTCTCTATATATGTATGTACCTATATGCTGGACATAAACACTCACATATACATCTATATGATGAGATACATTCCTATACTGTTGAATGACTGCACTGTATGAAATCCTCTGGTTACAGCCTCTTACGCTCGATTAGCCTCTACATTGCTTAACCAATGCAATACTCACATACTGGTAGCCAAACACGTTTACACCCGCTCAATCCCGCACTTGCTAATGCACCGGCATTGGTGCTTGCATCTGTCACTCACACCCCTGGGTTTGAGCGAGGACCACAATATTACCTTGTGATGCCTATTACATTGGACTACATGATTTCAGTATCGGGATTGGCCGCCCATTAGGTGACGGCATCGCTTTCGACTGTACGGAATCAGTGGCCTGTCCAGTGACACAGGCATATTTGTGTGTACCTCATACAATGTGCTCCCACCCTGTGATGCCTATTATATCGGAATACAGGAATACAGTATCGGAAATGGCTACCTATTAGGCGACGGCATGACGTTCGACTGTACAGAATCAGCAGCTTGTCTGGTGAATCATTCATATTCGTGTGTTCTTCTTAGGCATACCTTGTGATGCCTATCACATCAGACTACATGACTACAGTCATAGCCGGCCTTAGGCATAGGCCAACTAAGTGGCCGCCTTGGGCGCCACTTTAGTGGGGGCATTTTATCAGTATTTATTTGGTGTAGGTAGACCAGGATGGGGGCACTGGGTGGTGTGGTGGGGGGTGCCATTGTGCTCTCTGCCTAGAGCACCAGTTAACCTAAGGCCACTCCTGACTACAGTATCGGGAATGACTGCCTATTAGGCGACCGCATGGCGTTCAACTGTATGGAATTAGCGGCCTGTCCAGTGAATCATTCATAATTGTGTGTTCCTCTTATAATCTGCTCCCACCTTATAATGCCTATCACATCGGACTACATGACTACAGTATCAGGAGTGGCTGCCCATTAGGCGACAACATGGTGTCCAG
>NC_056746.1:547557334-547609834 GCF_019279795.1 Protopterus annectens
TGCCATTGTATTATATTTGGTCTGGACACAACTGCCCAAAAAGGGACTGTCCCTCGCAAGGTGGGGCAGGTGGTAACCCTACTTACGTCTGCTTTAAAGTGTCTTAAGCACCCTGTATCCGGCTGCCACTATGCAAATGTGTAAGGTATATATTCCTGATAATGCACGTGGGGAGACGTGCATCACAGTCAGGTGTTTAATCCCTCGCAAGGGGGGGCAGGTGGTTACAGAATTTGTACTTCAACATATATTGTTGTCTGCATATGAGTATGCATATATACCTATTACAACCTAGCTGACCTCCACGAGGCGTTCCATTAGAACCATTTAAAGCACCTTAAGCACCCTATATTCCACTGCCACTATGCGAATGTGTAAGATATATATTCCCGATAATGCACATGGGGAGACGTGCATCACAGTCAGGTGTTTAATCCCGGGTCTTAGGTTCTGCAGGACCGGCTGAAGGCTGAGCAGTCCTGTGGAAAACTACTGCTCATACAACTTATGTCCAGATGTATACAGGACTGGACATCGTGTCATGACACCAAGTCTAATGTTTAGAACAGATACATATCCCATGAGGGATATCCAAACATTGTGGGGACCGATGACCTTCTTTGCTTTATGGCTGTAAGGTAGAGTTATACATGCAAGGGATATGTAGTTTGCAATCCTGAGACTGCCTATGGTGAGACTGCCTACTAGATATGGGTAGGGGTCACTATGTGCAGATATGGCCGCGCCTATCTTGCAGCCCGAGTATGGCTGATTTTGGTGGACGTTCAGGAAGGGGGGGGGGTGTGCTGTGAAGGGGATGATGGGTATTCAATTATGTATCCAGGTGTGTTGGGGTTGGATGGCTCAGTTCAGGCCAGACCACTATGTGGGTATGTGCCAGTAATGTTTCTGTACATGTGTATTGCACATTTTAATGTTCACATGTTTGTGGGATTGTATTGCAGATGTGTATTTGTTCTTTGGTTATCTTCCTGATTCACCCACTGCTCCCTTGTATACCTCCAATTCACCTATTGTGCATCCAACCCAGTCTCCCCTTGGTGAATTATTACATTACCCATCACTCCCCACCCCCATATTCCACAGACAACATTCATCCCTTCTCTAGTTGATGGCCCATGGCACAGTCAACAGAACACATTGCGTACACTACATATTTCTGGGACCAATATGGTTGTGAGGTCTACACTAACATTTCAGATCATCCACATGCTGTACTTCATGCACATAGGTACACACAAATACTTATCTTTCATGACATGGTAGGCAGACCCGGTAATACCCGTTCATCTATGGGCCGTCCTGACAAGGACGACTTGGACTGCAAATGGGCAGATATTGGTTGAATGCTCTGACCATTGGTAGGGTTGCCACCTTTTCATATGACCTGGATTGGACATTTTCATGGCACACATCTGAGTTTAATGGCCAACACATACCCACGGTCATTACAAAGGATAGTACTTTAGTTTTATGCCTACATTTTTGTAGTGGTGTAGTTGCTTATTCTGTTTCATTTACTTGCTTATTCTGTTTCTTGTAACATATAGATATTTTATATACGGACATACGTACTGTATGGGACTATTACATAACATATGGGACATAATTATGTCCTACTATCGCAGGACATTTCACATTTATTATGGTTTTGGTATGGACACACCTGCCTAGAGGGGGACTGCCCCTCACAATGTAGGACAGACGGTAACCCAAACCATTGGGCTAGGCTTGGCAATTGGCAGCACGCTAACACGATGCATTTCGCTTCCACTTGGTATAACTAGTGACACTACAATGGAATACGGGCACGGGGTTTTAAATATCTTTGTTCGAGGGATGAGGACTCAATATGCAGCTGCGTGCCTTTGTGTTTACTTCTTATTGTGGTGTTCGCAATGATGTCTTGTATGCTTTGCATACATTTAAGTATCCACGGACACTGACAGGAGTGATGACTATTAGAGGCAGGCTGTACTAGTCAGCATTTTAGGTTACGTGTATGCAGCTGACATGTTCATACATCCGTGCAGCGCTTGGACACGCCCCCTGCACTCGTACATGTTTTCTATGCACGTGGCCGTTACGGCAGCGTGCCTTCATTATTATGCATGTGGTGCTGCTGTGCCATCTCTAAGCCGCACGGTCAGTGCAAGGCTAATGCCGTCTTTGCGCCAAGCTTCATGAATCCCAGGGAATGAGTTTATACTTTGAGTTTGTGACACATGCAATACTAAAAACATTGTTTACATGCCCAAGTGTCACCAATGTGATATGTTTTATATAGGTAAAACTCACCAAAAATTGAAAGAAAGAATATGTGGCCATTTATCAGACATAAAGAGATCATTTGAGACAAATGCTTTATTTAAGCACATTAGGAACACTAATAGTACATTCTTTTGAATTTTTTATTTTATTTGTTGTTTTTGAACTTTTTAGAAGAAGCGATATAAGAATTTTAATGGAGAAGGAAGAGAGCAAGTGGATTATTTGCTTTAGAGCACAATCGTTTCCAGGTCTTAATGAATCTTATAGTATTAAACCAATTTTAAAATAAATGTATAATAAAGGAAAGTGATTGTCACTTGAAAGGTCTTAATTAATTTATTGTTTAATGTATTCTAGTCATGTGATTCTCATTTGATTATATAAGATGGTGTTTTAGTTTTGAACTGTTTTGCCTGATGAAGAATTTCATGCGAAAGTTCATACCTCCGAGTGAATAAAAGTAGGTTTTTCAGCTTTAGCTCATGGTTCTGGATTAGTTTTTGCTATTATGCTTGTATAGTTCTTTGAATGCCAACTCTATACACTATATAGCCTGACCACAATCTAAACCCTAAACCTAAAACTCCCACCCAATTCCTAGCCACCCTTAACCATTAATCTCTACACCCACCCTAACCCTGAAGTCCCTGATCTCTGCCTAAACCTAAAAATCCAGTTTACTTCCCTAAACCTAAGTTCCCTGATCATTGTCTAACCCTAGACTTCCTTCTCCCTCCTAAACTTAAATGGCATGACTGCTTCCTAACCCTAATCCAAAAACTCAGGATCCCCTTTCTAAGGTCAAATTCCCCAATCACTTCCTAACCTTAAAACACCTTTCTTATTCTCTAGTCATAAACCCCCTTTCTGGCTTCCTAATCCTAAACCCCTTCTCCTATACAACTGCTTGACGAACCTCATATTTGAGTTTGAACACAATTAGCACTTCCTGTCCGCATCTGCGAGCAGCAGTCTAACTACTTCCTGTCCGCATCTGCGAATAGCAGTCTAGCTGAGCTACCAGCTACTTGAGTAGCTGGCTTCAAAAAGTGAATTTTGAGTGCCTGGACATGAGTGCTTGTAGTAGAACTGACTTAGATTTTGGTATGTTATGTAGGTATTAGTAAACATTTTAAATGAGATGTTTAATGGTTACAAGTAATGATGTTCATGGGATGGTAATGAAAAATATTAAGTAATATGGGAGACATTTCAAGTCCTGTTTTACATAGCTCTTGAGCACTTACTATTTTTTGACAACCTCTTGGCATATATGAGTATTTTGACAGTATTTTTCATTTTTAGGGAATACCACCAACCTGAGATTTATTGAACCTTTCTTTGGTGAATATTTTTTGCTGAAAATAAACATCTTATCTGAAGGCTGATTTCTGTAACTGAAGCCAAAAAATAAAGAAAGGCAGATCACTCTCTGGCTTGCTCCCTGTACCATCTACTAAACATAAACAGGGTAACCTTCTGGTGGACAAAGAATGAATGACTGAGCTTCAATTGCCTGAGGTCAAACTTACTGACAATCAGAGTTCCTCCACAGGAAATTACTGTCGGGGCGTTGTGTCAGCTGTGATGCCCTTTAGGAGGAGTTTCCCCCTTCTTCTAGTTGGTGTGACCATGCAGGTGTGATATATTTTTGTTTGGGTTGAGTGGCTTGCTTCTCACAACAGGGGTGCAAGTGGGGTTTATCCCCTGCAAAAATAACCTTAAAATGTGTTTTTGCCACTTTTTCTGGCAAATCAAGTTCAGGGATTCCAATCCTCATGCATTCTCTTTCGCCTACACATAGTGGACGCACATAATCAATTCAAACGCACTACTTACTACAGGAATAGCAAATCTGCTAGTTCTTTTCTTTCTGGTCCAGGTTGGACTTTTTGATATTAAATGGAAAAAATGAAATGCCTTTTGGTAGTTGAATTACAGATATTTGCAGCTGCTTAATTTATCAGTTTTTATATTGTACATGTTTATTTGCTGCAGTATTTCCATTGCTGTAACATATTGTTGGTTATTTTAAAGTATTTGCAATTTAATACCAATACATATTTGCTGCTTCATGGTGTTTGTTACTTATTTGATTTGCCGCTTTTTTAAAGAGCTTAGGGCTTAAGCTCTATAACAAAATTGAACCTGAAGTTGAAACATTTTTCATTTTGTGAAGTGTGTGTGTGTGTGTGTGTGTGTGTGTGTGTGTGTGTGTGTGTGTGTGTGTGTGTGTGTGTGTGTGTGTGTGTGTGTGTGTCTGTTACAGTGATGCAGATGTAACATCAATATAGTTCAAACACACACCAACACACAAAATGCAATGTGGAATGATGCAAGTATAACTTTTTAAGAGTCTGACATACCTACATAGAGTTAAATTACGTTGAATACAACAAATAGCTTATTATTCCAAGTATCTGATTAGAACAGTTAAAATTTGTTTGAACTCATATTATCAGTATCATCATTATACTTCATGTTTTACAGTTATAAAATGGTGCAATGGATTTCATATGAAACTGTGCAATATGTTAAATGCATTAAAAAAGTGAGTTTCAAGCAATACCCCTTTTAGACTAATCCATTTCCAGATTTCTTATGCCTTATAAAGTAGCCTTTGCAGCTCGCTTTACCTTTTCTGTGCTATTTCAATGGAATCATATAGTGCTCAGCTCAACTTGTAACTGACAATGATATTGACTTTCCAAGACCACATAACGATGTCAGTCTCTGTCTCATTACTGGAGAACATATCATTTTCATCTTAGAGTGCAAAATCTTCAAACACTTCACCTTGCTTCTATCCTAATTATATGCAGTCTGGCATAATACTTCAGAAAAGGTTCTCTCAGATTTCAGAAATGCCCCTGTGAAACCTCTACCATGACTTTTTCTTTCCAGACAAAAAAAAAAACTTTAAAATGTCATGTTTCAAAGCCTAATGGTTCAAGGGAATAATAGCCCAATATTTTGCTGCACCGTACGAACCCCTTTTTTATAGTAATTTTAAATTATAGATACCTGCAAAGAAGCCAAATCTGAAGTATATTTACCTCCAAAGTGTATACATTCTTGATATAATCTGTGGTTATGGAACTGTTTAAATAATGTTTTCCAAACATGCATGTATTTATTATTTATTTTCATATAATTAGATGGGCAACATACACTAAATGCTACCCAATGATAATGAGACCATAACTGTTATTAAAAGGTAACTTTTACTGATTTTCCTTAGTAACCAATACATATTATATTTATATTTATATCTACATTTATGTAAGAACAATGGAAAATGAGGCAATGTGGGCCACACATTTTTTAAAATAAACATAAAAAATGGTTATTAAAATAATATAAAGTCGAGTCACAACTTAAAATAACATTCTATGGCTAACAGAGTTGGTGAATATAAGCAATTTATTATTGCATCCACTAACATCACATTATTTGCAATTGTTTGTATATATGTAATTTAAGTCACATTTGTATTCACCCCTCGTGGATGATTCCAACCTGACAAGCTTATTTTTGTCTGTTTACAAAACTGATTCTGAATCAGTCCTGAATCACAACTTGTTGATCATCATCAAGAATACATTTAAAATAAAATGTAGGATGTTTTTGTAATTTGACAAGCATATTCAAAGTCATGTACAATGTTTTTTTCACTCTGCTATTGTTTTGATTTTAGCATAAAACAATAAAAATTATTTGAAAAAAAAGAATACATTTAAAATAACATTCTTGGATACACAAATTTATAAATAAAAGTTAATATACTATATTTTATAGAGAAGTACTTTTCCCTCATGCACTAATGAATGCAAACATATACTTTTAAGCAGTAGACTGTGCGTGATATTCATAGTCCAGGACATCATAGCTACATAGTAGTTATGCTCAAAGAGTGCCACTACACATATATGCAAATAAACCTAGTGCAGGTTATTCGCACAAAGAAAAAGCAAAGACAGTTTGAAAAACATACCCACTTACATCAAAAGCGTAAAGTTCATAAAGGTAAGCATTAAGCATATACAAAGTATTATATGAAAGCCAGAGGCTTCGTATGTGTTCGATATTCGACAGACAGAGCTATGGCAGTCATGCATGAAAGACTTAAGGGGAGTTGAACTCTTTTTTTAAAAAATAAAGGGGCTCACTATGGCTTATATATGGGTATCCTTAAATGGACACTCTGCTGAATGCTTTCAAGAATGGAATTGGAGGGCTAGAAAGACTTAAAAATGAGAGACACAACAAAAAGGGAGACACATCAGGAACATGCCAAGGAGGTTGTGCTGTAGGAAGTGGGAAAGGAGGGGTACTATGCTTCAGATGGGACTATAGACCCCATATGTTTTCTTTTTTTTTATTCATTTATTGATAAGAGGATGGTGCTAGTGGAAAGCAGGTAAGAAGGTTTAGGAGACATGATAAAGGAGGAAGGGTGTTGATGGGTGATACCCAACAAGAGTCCCCAGTTGCAAAGCCTCACACATTTCCACTACCAGATGGTGTTGCAGTGGAAATCCCCAATGTTGAGGAGGCCTAAGGTGGCACAGTGGTCAGTGCCATCTCAGGTAGTGAGTCTTCAACCTGTTGAAGAGATGCCTCAAATAAGTGAAGCAGTCTGCAAATGACCTGCTCTGGCATATCCTCAATCAAGTTCTGAAGCCCCTTTTCAGTGAGCCTTGCTAAGCTGCCATATGCCAGGGTACCTACAGGTCAGGTGCCACAGCCCCGTAATTTTGAGGATGTCCCATGATGAGGACAGGTTGAATGCACATTAACCTAGGAGTAATGCAGCTGGACTATTCCTGAGGAATTGGAACAATAAAAATGAACATAAATGAGAAAGAAAGAAAATAAAAAAGGACAAAGAAAGAAATGCATAATCAAAATAAAAAAAAGTGAGAAGGGGTCAAAAGAGAAAATGCACACAATAAATTCACATATAATGTTACACAGCATTCGGTTTCTTGTTTTAAAACAATTTTGCTTTTATAAATGTTTATTGAAGTAAAACATAATGCACAGGAAGTACTTCTGCATACATAAGAAAATTGTTATGGGAAGTGCTTATGCATACTTGGAATCAATGATATGATAAGTGCTTATGCATACTTGGAATCGAGGATATGGGAAGAAAATTATGCATATTTGGAATCAAAGTTATGAGAAGTGCTTATAGACACTTGGAATCAATCATATGAGAAGTGCTTATGCGTACTTGGAATTAATGATATGGGAAGTGCTTATGCATACTTGGAATCAAGGATATGGGAACTGCTTATGAATATTTGGAATCAAAATTATGGGAAGTGTTTATACATGGAATCAGTCATATGAGAAATACTTATGCATACTTGGAATCAATATGGTAAATTCTTATTCATACTTGGGAAGAATGAATGCATTGCTATCATGTTTAGGTGGGGAGTTACATTTTGCCATTTACTATACTAACATAACTGGCAATTATAAGTTATATTTGTGCCTGGTATGCATTTGTTTGCAGTATTACAATGAAACCACTCTTTATTAATACTTACATGTAGTAAAATCAGTTAAAGACAGCATACTGTAATTAAGCCTGACATATTTACTTATTTATTTTTTATTTACTTAACATTTGTTAACCGGGAAAGTCAGACTTGGAACGAATATAATTTTCACTGGGGAGAAATGCTTCAGGCACATGTCTTTGTGATGTATGTGACATATCTTTTACATTTGGATGCAGTAATATTCTAAAAGCACTGTAGGCCTTCAGTTACCATCATTCATCTTCATCTTATTTCGGCTGTTCCCGTTAGGGGTCGCCACAGCAGATCATCTGTTTCCATTTCTTCCTGTCCTCTGCATCATGCTCTTTCACACCAACCGCCTGCATGTCCTCTCTCACCACATCCATAAACCTTATCTTAGGCCTTCCTCTTTTCCTCTTACCTGGCAGCTCCATCCTTAGCATCCTTTTCCCAGTATACCCAGCATCCCTCCTCAGCACATGTCCAAACCAACGCAATCTCGCCTCCCTTGCTTTGTCTCCAAACTGTCCAACCTGAGCTAACCTTCTAATATACTGATTTCTAATCCTGTCCATCCTAGTCACACCCTGTGCAAATCCTAACATCTTTAACTCTGCCACATCCAGCTCTGACTCCTGCCTTTTCATCAATGCCACTGTCTCCAACCCATATAACATAGCTGGTCTCACTACCCTCTTGTAGACCTTCCCGTTCACTCTTACTAATACCCGTCTGTCACAAATCACTCCTGACACTCTTCTCCACCCATTCCACCGTGCCCATACTCTCTTCTTCATCTCTCTTCCACACTCACCATTACTCTGAACTGTTGATCCCAAAAACTTAAACTCATCCACCTTTACCAACTCTACTCCCTGCATCCTCACCATTCCTCTACCCTCCATCTCATTCACACAAATATATTCTGCCTTAGTCCTGCTGACCTTCATTCCTCTTCTCTCTAGAGCATATCTCCATCTCTCCAGGGTCTCCTCAACCTGATCCCTACTCTCACTGCAGATCACAATGTCATTTGCAAACATCATAGTCCATGGGGCCTCCTGTCTGATCTCATCTGTCAACCTGTCCATCAACCCTGCAAATAAGAAAGGGCTCAGAGCTGATCCTTGATGAAATCCCACCTCTACCTCAAATGTATCTGTCACTCCCACCGCAGTCCTCACCAATGTCACAATACCCTCATACATATCCTGTACCACTCTTACATACTTCTCTGCCACTCCCGACTTCCTCATACAATACCACAACTCCTCTCTAGGCACCCTGTCATATGCTTTCCCTAAGTCCACAAAGAAACAATGCAACTCCTTCTGACCTTCTCTGTATTTATCCAGCAACACTCTCAGAGCAAATATTGCATCTGTAGTGCTCTTTCCTGGTGTGAAACCATACTGCTGATCACTAATCATCACCTCCCTTCTTAACCTAGCTTCCACTACTCTTTCCCATAACTTCAAGCTGTGACTGATCAATTTTATCCCTCTGTAGTTAGTGCAGCTCTGCACATCACCCTTATTCTTAAAGATAGGTACCGAAACACCTTTTCTCCACTCCTCGGGCATCCTCTGATTTTCCAAAATTTCATTAAACAATATGGTTAAAAATTCCACTGCAATTTCTCCTAAGCACCTCCATGCTTCCACTGGTATGCCATCTGGGCCAACAGCCTTTCCATTCTTCATCCTCTTCATAGCTGTCCTTACTTCCGACTTGCTAATCTGTTTCACTTCCTAATTCACTATCCCCACATCATCCAACCTTCTCTCTCTCATTCTCTTCATTCATCAGCCCTTCAAAGTACTCTTTCCATCTACTCAACACACTCTCCTCACTTGTGAGTATGTTTCCCTCACTATCCTTTATCACCCTTAACTGCTGCACATCTTTCCCAGCTCTGTCCCTCTGTCTAGCCAATAAGTACAGGTCCTTTTCTCCCTCTTTAGTGTCCATTATTTCATACAACTCTCCATATACCTTATCCTTACCCTTCGCCACCTCTCTCTTTGCTATGCACCTCATCTCCTTATACTCATGTTTACTTTCTTCATCTCTTTGACAATCCCACTTCTTCTTCACCAGCCTCTTCCTCTGTATACTCTCATGTACTTCCTCATTCCAACACCAGGTCTCCTTGTCCTCCTTCCTTTGTCCAGATGTCACACCAAGCACCTTTCTAGCAGTCTCCCTTACTAGCTCTGCTGTAGTTACCCAGCTATTCAGTAACACTTCACTGCCTCCCAGTGCCTGTCTTAACACTTCCCTGAACTCCACCTCACAATCACCCTTTTTTAACTTCCACTATTTAATCCTTGGCACTGCTTTCTCACTCCTCCTCCTCTTCGTGATAACCAACGTCATCCTACAGACCACCATTATATGCTGCTTAACTACACTTTCCCCTGACACCACTTTACAGTATCCAATCTCCTTCAGACTGGCCTTCCTACATAGGATATAATCCACCTGTGTGCATCTTCCTCCACTCTTGTACGTTACCCTATGCTCCTCCCTCTACTTAAAATATGTATTCACCACAGCCATGTCCATCCTTTTTGCAAAATCCATAATCATCTCACCTTCTGCATTCCTCTCCTTAACACCATACTGATCCATCACTTCCTCATCCCCTCTGTTCACTTCACCAACATGCCCATTGAAGTCCGCTTCAATCACTAGTCTCTCACCCTTGGGTACACTCACCACCACTTCATCCAGCTAACTCCAATATTTTTCTTTCTCATCCATTGCACACCCAACTTGTGGAGCATATGCACTAACAACATTCATCATTACACCATCAATTTTAAGCTTCATAAACATCACTCTATCAGACACTCTCTTCACCTCCAAAACACTCTTGGCATACTGTTCCTTTAGGATAACCCTTACCCTATTTCTCCTGCCATCCACACCATGATAGAACAATTTGAACCCACTTCCTATATGCCTGGCCTTACTTCGCTTCCATCTGGTCTCTTGCACGCACAATATATCAATCTTCCTTCTCTCCATCATATCAGCTAGCTCTCTCCCTATACCAGTCATACTGCCAACATTCAAAGTTCCTACCCTGACTACTACACTCCTAACCTTCCTTCTCTCTTCCTGCCTTCGGGCATGCTTTCCCCCTCCTCTTCTCCTTCGGCCAACAGTAGCCCAATTTCTGCCAGCACCCTGTTGGCTAACAGTACTGGTGACGGTCATTGTTAACCTGGGCCTCGACCGATCTGGTATGGAAATATGAAATGTTCTCCGCATAAGTAATTTGACAGAGGTTTTATGCCGGATGCCCTTCCTGACGCAACCCTCCCCATTTATCCGGGCTTGGGACCGGCACAAAGAAATGCACTGGCTTGTGCATCCCCAGTAGGCCTTCATTTACCATCCTTTATAAATACTTGCTGATATATATATATATATATATATATATATATATATGAGCGCTACAGAATCCTGAAAGTTCAAAATCCTGAAAACTCAAAATCCTGAAAACACACGGGATACTTATTTCAGCACAAGTACATACAGAAAGAAATAAAACACAAACTATATTACTGTTCTACAAGTATAAGCAGGGGGGCAAGCTACTTAGTGTAGTGAAGTGCAATCTCGGAGTTGATATATTTAAGTAGCAGAGGGTTCCCCCCACATGGGGGGTGCAGGGGGGCTTGCCCCCCTGATAATACAGCATATAGTTGAAGGGTAATATGTTTCTGTATGTACTTGTAGTGAAATATAGTAATTGTTGGTATCCTGTGTGTTTTCAGGTTTTTGAGTTTTCAGTATTTTGAGTTTTCCGGATTTTGAACTTTCAGGATTTTGGTCTTCAGGATTTTGGGGTTTCAGGATTCTGTAGTGATATATATATATATATATATATATATATATATATATATATATATATAAATGAAATCAGTTAAACAAAGTACACTGCATTTACTACTTTATTCATGTTTACCAGTAGCTTCAACCAATCTCTTAGTTCTCTTACATTGCTGGCTCCTGTTGTAAGCTAGATAGGGAAGACATAAAACTCTGTCTCTTTACCTGTATCTCACTTTTTTTCTGAATATTGCTGATATACCTACTCTGCAAGGCATTTCATTTACTGCTCTATTTGTTTAGTATGCATTTGTTTAAATATTTATTAACATCTGAATTCTTATACCATGCCAGTAATTCTTTTAATGCAAGTTAAAAATAATTTGTTACACTTTTCTAAGTGTGCACAGCTTCTCTGTTTGGGGAAAATGTGCTTATTATCTGGAATTTTTCCACACCTTTTTAGTATAGATTTTACTTTAAGAGGTAATGGTTTGCATGCATCAATCTGTGAACTGTGTTCAAACCAAAAGCTGTATACACAGAGAAAAATGCAGTAGTTCAAGAAAAGTATCTGCTCCTTTCAATTCATCCTTAAACTAAAAACAAAAAAGTATCTGTCTTACAGATAGATGCTGTATAGATACATCAGTACAATAATTTGTCTTTTGATAGTTTTCTGCCTAAAAACTGTAATCATATAAGGGGGTGGCTTAAAAATGTACATAGGATTAACACAACTGGTCATTTCTCACTGTGTGCTGGTCATTCACTTGATACTGCAACCTCAACCCCCTGCACAATCTCCACTCTGACTATGGTGCAGTACCTGACTGAGAGTTCAGCCATCTTGTATGTGCAGTTAATATTGTGGAATAAATGACTGTCATATACAATTATTATACCAATAAATATGCCTACACAAACAAAATCTTTCTTTACAAAAATGGTCTGCATGTACTTTAACTACTAAGGTAATACATACTGTAGACTAAATTACTTGGCTATGCAATTTTTTTGTTTATAAATAAATGTATACATTTTATACATGAAAAAAAATAATTGTAAGTTTACTTATGCAGATATATATATATATATATATATATATATATATATATATATATAGATAGATATGTAATTTGCACACATATATGTGCAGACTTACATATATTTCTTTACTCATATGTATATCACATTTGTATTCATTCAATTATGTCATCCCATAAACACAGCATATATTTTTAAACAGATGCAGTACTGTGCATAGATATGTTTATGTTTTCTTTTGCATTATTATAATAACATTAAAGATACAGATTTGTAATGACACATATTTCTTCAAGCAAATGCATCTAGTTATACAACAGTGTCATAGTTTATTTCTATCTTAAATATGATCAATAAAAGGAAAAAAATACTTACTATAGAACTCTGGCCTTCTTGCCACTACCTGGTAAACCCAGTTGGCCAGCTATTCAGGTCTATGCTTCTGTAGGTTATTGTATCTGTGATGGTTTTGTTGGCCAGATATGGTGATCCCTATCAGTGATGCTAGATGTCTATCTTCTTCAATTCACTCCCCCTTATTCACACCTGGATCTTATCCTGGTAAGACTCTCTAGGAAGATAGACAATAATCTTGGGCTCTACCTGTGTAGCTCAGAGTAGGGCCTTGTGTCTTTACAGGCACTACCATTATTTGACATGCCAGAACCAGAATGAAGAAAGGATGAGCAAGACTGTGGTTTACAGATTTAAAAGCACTTCCTTTGGGGTGTGACTTCACCTAAACCAAACCCAGATAATCAGTGGGGAATTAGACCAGGTTATTATTGGCAAGTTTGGTTTTACCAAATATACTTTTGTCACCTAATTTTTTTTAGTGAATAAATACATTTACATTTCATTTATATAGTGGATAACATTCAGTATATGATTGCCTTTTTATACTGCATACAATTGCAAATGGTACTGTGTATTACTTTATCTACTTTTTGGAGTTTTGCATATGAATGCCATTTATATATGCCTCATACAGTATACTAGCAGTATTAATGGTTTGTTTGTTTATTTATTTATTTTTGCGAGGGAGCATTTTGCAGAAACAATTACTCCTGTGTGTGAGTACCAACTCTTGAAAATAATGAGTGTTTTGAGGAAATAAGGTGATGTAAGATGGACTGGGATTATACTTCATGGACATGTAAATTTACATGCATATGACTCCATTTTGCATTTCTCTAAACTTAGTTAGCTATGAGCATAACTGAGGCTATCTGCATGTTCCTTCAGCATGCTGGGGACTGCTGCAGACTCCACCTTTGTCCACATCATGTTCACGTGAACCTGAGTCTGGCTCCATTAGTAGCCAATACCAAATTACATGTATTAGTGGCTGTACATGTTCACATATTACTGGGATTTATAGAAATAAATATAAATCGGTCTAATTTGCATACAAAAATGCATAAATAACCCTGAGTTTACTTGAAAAAGTTTAACACCGCCATATTAACTTGTGATTGTTTGAGTTAGGTTGCAAATGGCTTGGGAAACTAAGAACTACTGCATTTAAAGTACGAAAAATAACAGAAATGTTATAAATGAATGTGAAACTTCATAAATATGTTGTTTTAATCATACGATGGGCATAGTAAAATGGCTTCAGTGAATACTGTTAATATGACATTTGTAAATGGAAAATCACTACAGTAGCAGTAGAAATGATTAGTGATCACTAAGAAAATTGTTTACTTTGGTGTCATTTAGTATGCATACATGGTTGACATGCAGTGATTTAATTGTGAAGTAATGAAGTGGCAAGGGTAGCTCAACGTACTTGGAGATTTCTGAGTGCCACTGATGAATGAAAAATAACAATATTATGAATGCAAGACAGCAGTAGGAGCTAGGAGAAGGCTTAATCTGTTAGACTAATTGCTTTACTGTTGTGAAAGCACTTGTGATAGAGCAGGCATTAATATACCATAACTTTACTTGGCTGGACTTAAATTTTGCATGTGAATATAATTATGGGGTTTACGTCACCTACTTTTTTATGAGAATGGCAGGTATGCTTTCATTGTTGTGTTGTTTGACTAATGATTACATAAAACTTTTTTGTGGTATAACTGTGGCATATTTTTTATGTGCAGGAATGATGCAGAAAAATGTATCAAAGGAGAGAATGGGTAGCTTCAGCCATGAAGAAAATTTCATGGCAGCCCTTAGGAGATATGGTGGCAAAACATCTGTTTGGTAAAGGAAAGCTCTAACAAGCTGAGACAGCAAAAGCCTGAAATCAATTTGTTATGGACATTAATGTAGTTAGAAGAAACTGTATATTAACACAGTGCAAGAACAGGGTAAATGATAAAGTAGGACATGCAGAAGTAAGGTGAGGCAGAATGCAATTCACATTACCAGTACTTGGGGCCTTCAACAATTACCCCATTAACACCAGATGAGGAATACATCCTCTCCATTCATGGGGATGACTATGACAGAGAAGATGATGGCAGTGGAATAAACAGAGGTGATGTGGACACTGGCTATTACCAACAACAGCATATGCTGCAACACTCGCCTGCACAGGAAGATAGGTTTAAAAACTGTAACATATATTTGTAAGGAAAACTGAATGCTGACATGGAATGATTATGTTAAACACATGAAAATTACTACAGGTGTACTTTCCACATCTGCACAGAATGACAGTGATAAGTGTCCCCCAAATCTCCTTACTAAGCATATGGTAGTGCATTTCATTTCTTTATAAGTAAAGTTTTTAAATAATATTTTCAAGGTCAGAAGAAGAAACAAGCAGTTCTTTCCAATAAATTTGATGGAAATTAGCAGCAGAATAGCTGCTGAAGATGATGATAACATTTATGCCTATGAGGCAGCCTGAGAAAAGTGGCACACAGCCCTCAAGTTTAATGGCAGGATCTCACACTCTGCAACATGTTAGTACCTCTGCAGAAATTGAAAGTGTATCATAAAGTCAAGCACATGCTGAAATTACACTTGCACTTGTACAGGAAAAAAAAAAACATGCACTTCAGCACCAGATCTCTAAACCTAGATAAAAATGTTCTGAATGACAGCAGACATTGACAGGTAAAGTGCCCACAGTGACATATTTACAAAGGAAATCCAAGCATGATAATTTGTCACAGCTACCCCAAGGAAACACATAAAGTACTGGCTGACCAGCACCAAGCATGCCATAGCAATGTTAGCAGGGTGGCTTATGGTACTGGCTTCTGGTATGCAGCCCCTCACCTATCAAAAAAGAGAAAAAAATGTGCTATCGCAGAAAGTCAACTATTGTACTTAAAATAAAAATAATAATTAACTTTCTGTTGTGTTCCAGGTCCTCAGAACTCTGCTCATGCCTATGCGCAGATATCCAAGGAGATCTGAAAAAAATGCTTCTTACAGTTACAATGCTCTTTTGATAACATTATGGCGTTACGCTTCTTGATCATCAGTCAGGTTTGATCAGCAACATTCCACAGTGACAGAAGTGTTGCTCGATGGGCAACTCACTGGACTGCTCCATGATGCAGTAAGGAGCCCTTCCTATTGGCTCAGAGCCAAGGAAAGGGATATAGTTAATATAGTAATTAATATGGAAAAGGAAGGAAGAGCATGGAAAACTTTTTTTCTTTTTTAAATTTATTTTAAAGTATTTTTTTTTCTTCAGGCACTATGTGTGCTATTGCCAGGATATGGGAAGAAGGTAAGTAATTAGTATGTGTGTAAGAGATGTATATGTGAGTGCACATACATGCACAAACCACTGAAGGGGTTGTCTGGGGAATGTTTCATTTTGATGTCAGTAAAGTACTTGTGCATAAATCAACAAACTACTGAAGGGTGACTGGGGAAAATGTTTAATTTGGTGTCAGTGATGTGCTTGTGCAAGCATGGGCAAACTGTTCAAGGGATTGTTGGGGAAATGTTTCATTTGGTGACAGTGAAGTGCTTGTGTGCACACTGCCAAACTACTGAAGGGGTTCTTCGAGGAAATGTTTCCTTTTGATGCCAGTGAAGTGGTTATGCATATGTGGATGCACTATTGAAGGGATCATTGAGGGAATGTGTCATTTTGATGTCAATAAAATTATTGTGCATAGATGAACAAACTACAGAAGGTGTCTTTGGCTTGAATGTTTCATTCAGTGTCAGTGAAGTGCTTGTGCGTACTTGGGCATACTATTGATGGTGGTGTTGGGAGAAATGTTTCATTTTGTGGTCAGTGAAGTTTGTGCCTACACAGACAAACTACTGAAGGAGTCCTTGAGGGAAATGTTACATTTTCAAGTTAATGAAGTGCTTGTGCGCATACCTCCCAGCCATCCAGATTTTCACATAACATCCTGATTTTTGCCTCATATTTTTTGTCTGTTTCTCATAAAATTATGATTTTTATGGAAAATCACTGGCAAATCATTGAGGACTGAAGTGAGAAAATAATATAAGATATTTGAGTTTCAGAATTCATATCCTTCAGAAAATTCATGTTAATGCAAAACCTGTTATTATATCTACTTTATAAGTTTGTAAAAGCAGTATATTTTAAAAGTGTCCCTATTTTTGGGCCTTTGTCTCTCCATTGTTGGTTGCCCTGTACAGATTTCTTGTTCTAACAGGTTGAGAGGTATGCTTATGTGTACAGGGACAAACTACTGTAGGGTTTATTGGGGAAAGTATTTGATGGTCACATCTGTGTAATGGGTTAAAATAAATTATTTTGTCCAGCTGATGCTATTTTTATTTTATTATATTCTGATATCCAAGGTATATTTAGTCAATATAGTTGGCTTTAATTGGATGCTTGTGTTGTCTGTGGATAAAAGTGACTGGCACTGTTTTCATTTGTTTTAAATAACCCTTTATTATTCTGGCTTTGAAGTAGTGCACATATTTGTTTTCACATTCTGTAGCAGTCAAGCATCAGCATTAACTTCAATAGGCAGGATATGTGTGTGATAGCGACTGATCATTGCAGACTGTTTTATTGAGTAGTATTGCCATACAGCAGCACTTGGTTCTCCTGTTGATTTTTTGGTAGTTCATTCCTTCTATGTCCAGTTCTTTTTTCTCTCTCTCTCTGGATTTTTTCCAAGTGCTTTGATTTCTTCTCCCATATACCTATCAGTGTGATATATGCATTTGGCTGTTTGCTCTTTAATTTTCATCCCAGTCTAATATCCAAATGGTACACAGAAGACAACTGTCTTTTTGGAGCAGTAGGAAGACAGGCACTATTCCCAGAAAGATATAATATATTTCCTTTCTAATGAGTTTTGTTCAGCCCATCATTGTGTCAAAATTAGTTAAAAACATCTAAAATGCATCTAGGTGCATCTACAACTTTATGTTGTCTTGGATCCTAACAGAGCCCCATCTTAATTCAGTTACTTTCTTCAGACTTAAATTACAGTGGAATCTTTTCCAGTTACAGAGTGTTAAAAGCATGTTGAGGGTAGTTAAAAAGTAAGAGAAAAGTATGAAAAAGGCAAAAAAGAAGTAATCCGTTTGGATGGTTTGGGACCAGGATGAGGAAATAACAGAGGAGAGCCCTGGAGGAGTGGAAAAGAGAGGAGTGGGTAATGGGGAGGGCATGGAGTGTTGATTATAGCTGCATATCTAAGGTGTATATAGTCACTAAACTGGCTATAATGAGTGGGTTTGTACTGAATCTGTCTGTGGATGAAAGTGAATGACCACATCTGTTTGATCATAGATAATTGACATGCGGTAATGCAGCCCCAGCCAACTGCGTTTGTCTCCAGCCATTCAGTTGCTTCCTGCAGCCCCCTCAAGTGTGCCATGGCATTGTTAGGATTCAGAGCACTGCCACAGAGAGTCAGCTGGAAATGGTCAGAGTCCTTCAGGGCATATATTGTGATTTCCAGTAATACATAGGAATGGCACAGAGTAGGGATAATGCTATGATCACACTGATGTTTAGTATGGTAGCACATGAAGCATCTGTGGCTGCCTCCATTTGCACTCCAGTTAGAACTTACCAGACTCAAGTAGGTGTCACTCTTCAAAAGGGAAGAGCACAGGGGTACTGCCTGGACATATTGGGGCAGATCACATGAGACTACGAGTGGTTCTCAAGAAAGTCCTGTAATAAATTGGGGGTAACAAGCACAGCAGATTTCATACAGGCCACATCAGCATTCATCTACACCAGACAGAACCTATCATTTAAGTTCACAGTCCTGGTTCCACAGCATTATCAGATCAGTATCTGCAAGATCACCTGCATCATGTAGTTCATGATGTCGTACCCACTCACCATCCAGCTCTCATAACAGCCCTTCTTCAAAATCACTTGCACTCTCAGCTAGGAGATGTGTATAACAGATCTGATCTTCACATACTGTGATTCACCTGTAACATTTCTGTTACTTAGAATTTGACCTTCACAAACACAGGTCAATATTTAACTCAAAGGAGAATAAGTTATTAAAAAAATGCGGACTTAGGACATTTTGTAACTGTATGCATTCGATTCCTGTAATCAATAAAACCTCATAGTACTCTGGAAAGAAAGCTGTGTGTCTTAACCTAAGAGTGCAGTGATTAACACCATTAATACTATACACATACACCATTAATGCTGTATGCATTGACATTGCTACAGCTGGAAGTTACCTACAACTTCAAAGAAGTAATACATACATTTTCAGAGAAACACGAATAAGAAAATTGCAGATTAACATGAATATTCTGCCATGTAAACAAACACTGGTATCACTTCACCCTCAGCACTACACAAATGGTGATTTTTTTTTTTTATCTCGGAGGCCATAAATTATTGTTTACGACAAAAATAAAATAATCTAATGTGCATCACCTCAAAAAAAAACATAGTTCAAACTGAGAAAATGTTGTATAATATTCAAAAGCAATTGATGCATTTTCATTCAATTGCAAGGAATGATCTCATGTTATATACTGAATTAACACTTTTTTACTAATTGTACCACTTCTAGACATTCAGTATGTGTATAGTTAGGTACATCACCAGACTATTATATGTTGTACAAAACAGTTAAAATGTATTTAATAGTTACATGATGGAATAGGAATCTGTGAGCAATCAAGCATGACTTTTTAAACCAATAATATCATTAACTGTTCTGAAATTAAAAAAAAAAATTATTATTTGAAGACGAGAAAGAATGTCAGATGAACAGTGACAGTGGACCATGCACCACATAGTAAAACCTACAGATACCAATGGTGCATCAATTATACTATATGTATTTTTTATAAGACGTGTTCCATAGTTCTGGACAAGATTCAACCTATTTACCTGTGCAGCCATATGCCATACATGAGCTGGACACATGGAGTGCCTTACTCCTTCTGTTGGCTGATCACCATTAGTCATAGTAGGACTGGAACTGGGAGCTGCTGTGACAGCATGTGTCACTTCATCACCAGACCAGCACATGATCATGTTGTGTAGAATGCAACATGCAGTAAACATCCTGCAATCAGTAGCTGGGTCATAAAGAAGAGCACCCCCAGACTCATCCAGGCACCTAAAATAAGTCGTCAGCAGACCAAAGACCCTATCGATGATAATAAAGGTCTGGGATAGGGCTATATTAAAGTTGCCTTCTGTATCTCCACTTGGATTTCTCACTGGTGTCTTCAGCCATGGCTCCAGTGGATAACCAGCCTCACTTGAAAAACAAAAAACAAAAAAAAATAAATAAATAAAAAAAGAGAGAGAAAGAATAAAAGAGGGGAAACAAAGAAAAGTGGTTTAGTATTCGACAATACATTTTACCATTAATAAATATTTAAATAAAATAGAAAAAAGAGAAAAATATTTTCAATTTACCAACAAGATGACAAGTGGGCATCTTAATATAAAGGAAGAGGTGGTAGAGTGAGCTAGTGTGCCAAATATGGGAATCATGTGCACTGCCAGGATGCTGGACAGAAGCATGGGTGATGTACCCCCATGTATCATACACTATCTGCAATTGATAGAATGATGGAAATGGAACCCTTACTATTATTCTACTTACTGCTCACCCCATATTCCAGAAGGGTCCTAATTACAGCAAGGATGCAATCTATTATCCTGAGCACCTCAGGGAAATATAGCCCCTCACCTGGATAGGTGTTAAGTTTTGTGGTTTTGTTTATGGTCGCTAGGGCGGACAACCATCAGTTTGCCCTAGGAAGTGTTTCACTGAAAAGTTAGTTCGATAAACAGTATGTTCACTGTATACGTGTCCAATGAAGAGGCATTTGCTTAACTGTGATTCAGTGATATGATACAGACCCAATAATTACAAGCTAATTATTCTTATATGCATATTGTGAAAATGTTTTATATTTTATGTCGATCATTTCAACAACTTTTTGACTTTAGCACTGATATTTTCTGCAGCATGGTTTTCTTTCTCGTTTTCTTTCCTAACAAATATAATACGTTTTTTATGAGTATATCATTAGATCCTGGGATAATGGTGTGCAGCTGATGCAGTTTATTTAAATAGTCATTTGATTTTGTCCCTCATGACATATTACTACACATTATGGTAAAGCTGAAAATTGACCCATATACAGTCAGAAAATGGCTAACTGGCTACTGAGTGGGAAATGCAGAGTCAGAATTAAGGACTGATACTCAGAATATAAACATATTTGGAAGGGCTGCCTCAAGACTCAATCATAGGTCCTTTTCATTTTGGTCTTTTACTGCCAGATTGCCTGTTTCAGACAGGGTATGGTTCAGCGAGTTTGCTAATGATATTAAAACTGGATGAACTGTAACCAGCATGGATGATCATTTCTTACTCTTAGGTTATCTGGATAGACTATTTAATTGGACTTCCCTTAATGGCATGAAGATTAACAACAAAAAAATGCACAGTGATGCACTTTTGACATTGTGACCATATTTACCCATATATCTTAGATAACCATATTTTTCAGATGACTACTAAGATTATGGACCTCACTGCACAGGTAGAATAAATCTTGAAGTTTGATATACATATTAAAACAATAATGAGATGGTTCTAAGGGCTAAAAATTTCAACTTAAACATCTGGATGTCAAATTAGCATACCAAATAGAAAATATATCTTCCCACTTCCAGTAGAAATGTGGGATACTACACAGAAATACATATAAGTGACAAAAATGATGGAAAAATATAAGCACATTATCAAAGAGGCAGTATAAAATCTGTAGGCTTTAACAAACTGTATTGCAAAAAAAATTACCATATAAGGTCATATATTTTTGTTTCAGAAAATGGAAAAAAGTAAGATGTATGTCTTTTTTCTTTAAATTATTGTGGCATCTAATATGGTGGCCTTGCAATGTGGTGTTCTGTGTACTAGACAGCTTCAAAAATCGCATGTGATGATAGGTATTCAGAAAATTATGTGAAGGGGTAAATCAAGCCTGAAAATAAGGACATACCTCCAAAAACAGTGGCATCCTGCGCAAGGGTAAATCAGGCCTGAAAATAGGAACCTTTCTCTAAAATAGGGACAGTTGAGAGTTCTGATTGTCTGGGACTAAATTTGCCTGTGTATGCGTGTGCATGCATACGTGTGCTTGTGTATATGCATTTGTGCATATGTTTGTCTACATCTATTTGTGTCTATGCATGTGTTTGTGCATGTGTCTCTGTCTGTGCATGCTTGTGTCTGCATGTATGAGTACCTGTGCATTTATGTGCATGTGTGCATATGTGCCTGTGCATGTGTGTGCTTGTATGTGTATGTGTCAGTGCATGTACGTATGCATGCCTATGTATGTATGTGCCTGTGTGCATGTTCTGTGCGTATGCATGTCTGTGTTTCTCTATGCATGTGTGCTCTTGTATGTGTTTGTCTGTGTGCATGTCTGTCTGTGCATGTTTGCACTGAGATGTATGTGTGTCTGTGCATGTGTGTATGTGCGTGCATGTATGCATTTTTTTGTGCACTTGTGCATCTGAATGTGCATAAAAAATGAAAAAATAAACTCAAAAGTATAAATCTACAAAATCTTTAAATGGAAGGCTGAAATATTTTGTTTGGAACAGAAGAGATGTGTGGTACAAATGACAACTGAGAGAATGGTCATTGAGGAGTATATAATCACAAACACAGAAGAGCTTCTGAATATTACAGTGTATACTTCTAATGTTATATATTTTTTGACAACAAAATGTACTTCATAGCATAGTGGTACATAAGGACCAGAATACCTGCAATAAGGTATCAGCTGAGATATCAGATATGTGAGTAGAGCTCTGGAATATTACTATGTGCATAGTATGTAATGTTCTTTGTTAAATATGAATTATTTTAAAATTATACATTACATTTAGAAGTAAAGAAAATGAAAAAATAAGTAGCTATATTGGCAACTAACTCAAAGTTGAATTTTCTTTGAAAGACGATAAGAAAGTATATGCTTGGGATAAATAAGAGTATCAGGTGTGCAAGATGCACATATTCAAACATTCTATAGAATGGAAGACAACATTATAATAATATTAAACATCAAAATTAGAGAGAACAGAGGTTTATGGTATTATTGAATTATGGAATAAGGGAAGAGGTCAGGGCTACTAAACTGAGCTGTATCAGCCATTTCATTAGGAAATGGGTAAACATAATTGCAATTTTTGTGGGAGATGGCATCCCATCAATAAATATGGGCCAGAGCTAGTAAAAACAAGAATAAATTATCCAGCTAATTTCAAATATTTTTCAACTTTTGCAGGAGATAAAAACCCATCTATTAATATGACAAGAAAGCCGAAATGAAATAATAATTTACAACTGAAAAAAACAAAAGAAAATTAGATTACATGGGAAATACAATGGGGGAACCAAAGCCTACATGGTCTAATTTTCTGTGTAGGCATCATGTCAAGCTGCTTACATGAAAGTAAGCAGGTTTTAGATTCAATAAACATAGCTGGGTGGTGAGCAAGCATGCACGGGCCAACAAGGAAATATCCGTGGCATGCAAATCACCTCATAAGCAGGTGAATTCCATGCAAATGAGTCAGTTTGAGTGATCCAGCAAGCAGATAGGCCACTCTGAAGACACAGTGTCAGTGTCCATAGTGTACAGGGAAAAAGCCCTTGTACAGGAATGTAGACAGACAAAAGGGGCTGCAAAAATGTAGGTAGATGGACAGAAATGGCATAGCATATACAGATATGAGTGAAGCTATCCACCATGTGCCTGAAAAAAAATAAGAGAAACAAGTTAAAATATATATTTTTAATAATCTGTGCATGTTTGCTTGGCATGCCACAGTGTGAAAACATGCCTCATTAACAAAAAAAAAAAAAAATTGGAAAAACAAAAATAATATTATGTGACAGAAATGTATTACAGGACCCTGCGTGGAGTATCTGCAATGGTGTACTGGTGCTGTTGCTAATATGGTAGGGTTTTGAACCATGTTGTTTCCAGGGTCTGAGCATGGATCCCTATGCAAATGAGGTAGAGTTACTGAATAGCACAAATGGGTATCTGTGTCTGCATATACCCTCCATGTAGACACAAAACCATGTTGGCGTCCACACAAGAGGTAGCTGATATCAAGGGAGGGTGTGTTCAATAACTTCTAAGCTTATTTGAGCTTAGCTGTCCCTGTTTGTACAACAAGCCACCATGCTGACTGTGGAAGTCTGGGGGGTGGGGTGTACACTAAGTGCTAAACTGTGTTTACCTACAGGGTGCACATTTACATGTGTTTGCACTGAGCAACACCATGCTGAGCCTGGAAGTATGGGGGCAGTGTACACTGAGTGCTAAGCTCTGTTTACCTGTGGAGCGCACATTTGAGTGGTGTGCCACAGTTCTGAGTGTATCTAAAAGGCAATGACATATTAATTAGGTGCACCCCTGTTTAACTTAAACTACAGCCATGATGTTAATGATATACTAGGCAGGTGGAATGCATCATAGGTAGCCAGTCACACAGTCAGCAACTACAACAGAGCACTATAAAGTATGCATACACCCTACAATCTGATTTTCCCCCATGCTGCTGCTGACAATAGGCCTAGGCCGAAAAGGAGAAGCATGTTCAAGCCCAGGGTAACCTTCCAGAAGCTACATGAGCTAGAGATTGGAGAACACTACAGGGTGGACAGGGACATACTACAAGGACTCGCTGAGCTCTGCTGCCCTCAGATCAGACTCAGAGCCAACAGAGGGGAACCCATCCTAGTGGAAACAAAGGCATGTGTAGCCCTTAGAATAACAGCCATGGGTACCTTCCAAAGGCCAACAGAGGGGAACCCATCCTAGTGGAAACAAAGGCATGTGTAGCCCTTAGAATAATAGCCACAGGTACCTTCGAAAGACCAACTGGGGACATGATGGGGGTCTCACAGGCATCAGTCTCCAGGGTACTCCACCAGTTGCTGGACGCCATGCTACCACATGCCAGTGAGCAGATTTTTTTCCCTCACCCGTGAGGCAAGGGCCAACAATAGGCAACACTTCTACCATGTAGCACACTACCTTGAGGTACTGGGCACTGTAGATTGCACTCATGTACATATTAAGCACCACCCAGTGAGGAGGGTAGAATCTATATTAACCACAATGGGTACCGCTCCATCAACTGCCAGGTCAAATTCAATGCCCAGGGCATTATCATGAATGTGTGTACTGGCAGCCCTGGCATTTATCACGACTCCCATATCTGGCATGCATCATAGCTGTACCAGATGTTTGTTGTGGGGACATCCTACATGGCCAATTACTGGGGGATGCTGGCTACACACTGGAACCATGGATGATGACACCCATCAGAAATGCACACACACCCATGGAAGAATGCCATAATGAGGCACATGCATAAACTAGGAACATCATAAAGCATGTGTTTTGGCTTCTGAAATCATACTTCCTGTGCCTTGATATATCTGGTGGAGCCCTGCAGTACTCTCCAGCAACATGTGCACAGATATTCACACTATGTGCCATGCTACACAATATAATCCTGTAGAAACAGCTGCAACAGGATCAGCAAAGGAAAGGGATACACAGCCCCCCACCAGTGCCTTGGTCACCACAGCCACACTCACAGAAGGACTCAGAGGAGGAACCCCCTGATGATCTCCCTGTAGGCAGATGTAGGCATGCCCAGTGCACCCTTTCTTTGGCTAAGAGGCAATGCATAGCACATGCACTGACAGCCTAGGGCCCTGGGGACTGACACCTTACTCCAACTCACATACATATATTAAAAATGATGGCAGGCAACCCACACAATCTGTACCTAACCATGTATTGGCTGTGTACTGCATGCATCAGACAGAGTCAGCCCTGAATTACAGTTCTGTCAACTGCTGCTTTCATAATGTAAGTCATTCACCTACACACCACTTGTAAGGAGTACTATAAAATGGTATTGTATTCATGGATCTGCTGCATGTATGCAAGAGAATATAGTAGAATATTTGGAGAGATGTAACATCCACATCGGACTACAGATACCCAATCCAATAGTATGTATTCCGTAATATTTACTAGGTCATGTAATTGGAATATTCACCACAGCAGTCAAGTGAGATGTTAAACAGTGGGGTCACATGATATGTGCACTACTGTCTATGCCAACAGATAATGTGCTTCTTCTCCCACCTCCAACATGTCAGTGTTCTCACACAAATGCTGTAACAGTAAGTCAGCAGAGGTATATCAGCAGACCAGGCAATCTCAGGGCTGTGACATAGAACCCGATCACACAGTGCATGTCTCATGTTACGCAGGAATAACAACATACATATGTATGTTGTTGACTGTGTGATGAAGGACACATCTCTGTGTTGCTCAGTGTGCTAGGGATGTTAGCATGGGTAATGGTGCTGATGGTTTGAATCTGGAAGTATGCACAACTTTTGCATGTGAGGTATTTGCATGCAGGTGTTTCCACAATCTGTCATACCTCTCAATCTGTTAATGCAAGAAATCTGGACCAAGCCAGGAAGAATGGGGGGACAAATGCCCAAAAATAGAGACAGTACATATTCTTCCAATTAACCTAGAAAGTTGCTAGTATGAAATCAAGTTGCATTATTACAGAATAGCTGAAAGATATAAAGTCTGACACTCAAATGTCTGTCTGTAGTTAGTATTATTCAGTGACTTCAATATACAATAATTTACCAGAGCACCACAAATGTATGAAGAGCAGATCAGAAATATAGGCAAAATTTTGGACATTTTACGAAAATCTGTACAGTTGAGAGGTTTGCAGTCTGTCAGTCTGTGTATGGAGTAACAGTAGAAACCTCAGTCATATATTAAGTACAACAGACAGCTGGGGAATGCGGTGGACAATTTGAGGGAAGTGCAGTACTGCAGAAACAGGTGCAGCTGGCATTCTCTGCAACACACAAAATCCCAGACTGGAGTACAGGTAGGTCTGGCCTGAAGTCACCGTGGAACTACTGACAGTCCCACTGGCCATTCTCCTACACTTAGATAAAATAAGTTCAATAATGTTACCTCGTCAAAATGACCTACAATGTGTAAATGCATCTGTACATACAAACATATGAGTATACGTATCTGTCAGTCCCTATCTCTCTCTCACATAATTAGCATATCTATCGCAATGTACTGTCAAATAGGTATATACTGATATATATATATATTACAATGATACATAAACTCTCCACATATATCTGTATAACACTTATACATATCATATACACACACACACACAGCTACATTTATAGAGAAATCCCTGTTATAGACAGATATATGTGTGGATCTATGTAATGTCACACATACCCTATGAAAGATGAGAAAATCTGCACTCACACATTCATACAGTTGCTCAAAAGAACCAGACTAAGGGTACAACAGTACATAATCCACTCACCTACAGACACCTGTCCCTGCTGGATGTCGCCATGTACACAGACATAGGTGAGCAGGTGGTGTAATGTAGAATGTTGTCAACACACTCATGGACAGGGCACAATGTCCCAGACCACAAGTTTGCCTGTCTAGCATAATGGCCATACAGCCCTCACAATCGGAGACATCTTTATATCCCTCAGTACAGGATCAGCACATATTGCCCTAGTCCAAGAAGGACTCAGGCAGATGGCATGTGTTGAGATGATGGTCGCCCACTCAGTCATACAGATGGCATGTGCTGAGGTGCACTGAGGTGCTCTGTGTACCATTAGGCAGGGTTTATTTCAAGGGTGTGTTTAAGTCTGCTAGAAAAATGTCTCCCACAAGCATGTAGTAATAATGTCACATAGTAAGTTAATGCCCTTACACTAACTCATCCATCTACTATGCTTCCTACAAATAGGCAGCATATGCTATCCAGCAGGGTCACACCTTGCCCTGTCTGCAAGGTACAGATCACTTCTGAGTAGTCTATATACCACAGGTAGAAATGACACTCATTGCAGATGATCAGCAGTGAGCACATACTGAAGATGGGAAGTGACCTTGTGAAGGACCATATTGTAGTGTGCAAGTGCCAGTACAGCTCGGAAACATGCATCAACAAACGGCCATTGCACTCAGATATTGACATGCTGACGGAAGAGTATGTGGAGGTTATGAGTATAGGTTCATAGGTTCATAGGTTCATACTAGGCTATCTGCCCTAGGGCATTTATAAGCCTAGCCAGAGTATGTTTGGCTTTTGCCACCAATTTTAAATTAATTTTGCTATGCCCTTTTTCGAGGTTAGTATACTGTGCCTCTGTCTAACAGTGACCCAGAAGTTATACCCGGGGTAAACCTACGATCTCCCATCCACTCATCAAGATTCCTCTTGAAGAGAGTCAATGAGGGACTCTGCCTAACCTGGACTGGGATTTTATTCCAGAGTGAAGGGAGCCTCTGCGTTATGAATCTGTCCCTCCAGCATGTCCTATTTATTTCAGTGCTGAGGTTCAAGTCTCTCAAGTGCTTAGCTCGATGGGATTTGGATTTTCTGAGGTGCAGCATGTCCATTAATTCCGGGTTGGACGTGGCTTTATACGTTAGGCACAGATCGCCTCTGAACAGGTGGTATGCCACTGAGTAGAGCTGGAGTTTCTTTAACCGGGCAGCATATGGCATCTGTTTGAGCCCTTTGATCCTCTTGGTGAGGTACTTTTGGCGTCTTTCCAGTTGCTGCAGGTGTCTGGTAAGGTACATCCCAAAAGGGGCATTGTACTCAATTATGGGCCTGATGAGGGATGAGTAAAGAGGCACGATGACCTCCACTGATCTAGATGTGAATCCCTTCATGATTAGGTGGGCTATATAAAATGTTTTTCTAACCACTTTGGCCACGTGGTTGTCAAATGAGAGATTGCTATCAACTTGGGTCCCCAGGTCCCTAATTACTTCTTCTGTACTTAATGGATTACCACTTATGTGGTAATTTGTGGGCACTTTGTTTTTGCCAAAGGGGATGACTATACACTTTTTGGCATTTAGCGTGAGGCCATGGCTCTGGCACCAGTTGTCTGTTTCTATGAGGCCCTTTTGAAGGATGCTTGGGTTGGCTGGAGAGTCGATTATGGCCCCCAGTTTGCAGTCATCTGCGAACTTGGTCAGCCACAGTCCTTCCGTGTTGGCCTGTACCTCCGAGAAATATGTACCGAACAAGAGAGGTCCCAGGACTGAGCCTTGTTGGACACCACTTGTAACTGGTTTGGAGTCTGACATGGCTCCAGCAATTCTAACCATGTGGATTCTGTCCTTGAGCCAGTTTGCAATCCATCTACTGACATAGGGGTTTATATTTAAGCTGGTGAGCTTATCTATAATGCCCGAGTGGGGTATTGTATCGAAGGCTTTTGCGAGGTCCAGGTAGGCTGTGTGGACTACCTTCCCCTCGTCAAAGGCCTTGGTGACTGTTTCAAAGAAATCAACCAGTTTTAAGAGGCAGGATCTGCCCTTAACAAAGCCGAACTGGGTAGGATCCAGTGTCTGTAGGTCCCCAATATCTTTATTTATGAGGTCCATGATGATCCTTTCCATAGCTTTGCAGACCAAGCTAGTCAGGCGTATGGGGCGATCATTTCCAGGATCCGTTGAGGCACCACCTTTATGGAGAGGGACCACTGTTGCTGTACGCCACTCTTTGGGCACATATCCTGTAGTAAGGCTGAGATTGAACAGTAGTTTTATGTTTGGGTTTAGCTCTTCTTGGAGTTCATGTAGGACGCAGCCCGGGACACCGTCTGGTCCCATTGATGCTGTGTTTTTTGCTTTGGAGAGGGCGGCTCTTACCTGAGCATCTGAGATGTCAGGGGGGCAGCACTCTGCTGGGATAGATATTTGCCCTATTGGTGGGGAAGGGGGTGGAAAAGTTTCCGCTGAACCTGTCAGCTAGGATGTTGGCAATGTCTGTGGGTTCGGTGTATTTTTTGTCATTTTGGACTAATTCTGAGCATATCTGGGAATTACCACCCAGGTTTCTAACATAACTAAAGAAAGCCTTGTGATTATCCTTAGTGTCCTGTGCAATTTTTCTCTCGAAGCTGGCCTTAGACAATTTTGTGAGTGCCCGTAGTTTTTTGCTAATACTGATCAGTGATGCCTTCCCTTTTTGGGATTTTGCTCTATCATTTAGTAGCTTCCTCCTTCTATTGTATAGTTTGTTTATGGCTGGGGTCCACCAGACAGGATGTCTGCCTTTGGAGGATTGGGTCTTGATTTTACTTGGGATCGCATGATCCATGCATTCCTGAAGGTGTTCATAGAATGCGTTTATAAAGGATTCTGCAGTCTGGGCCGTATTTTCCACAGGCCCGGGGGCTTTGAAGGATTCCACCTCGGTTTTGAGGAGTGTGAAATTTGCTTTAGAGAAGTTTTTAACTGTGGTTTTCTGGGCAGGGGGTGGGGTCGGGATGTGAATATCCAGTGAGATTAGTTTATGGTCTGATCTTACCAGTGAGGGATACACTTCTGGTCTGGAGCATAGAGTGCCTATGTTGGTGATGATCAGGTCCAGTATGTTTTCCCCTCTTGTGGGAGTGGTAACAAGTTGTTCCATAGCATTTGAGTTTATAAATTCTAGGAACCTTTGGGCTAGGGTGTTGGAGCTAGAGTAATGCTCCCAGTCTATGTTTGAGTAGTTGAAGTTGCCCAATATAATGGTGTTTGGAGAGACCTTCATATTTTCCAGTGTTCTCAGAAAGGCCAAGTGGGGTTCCTGGGTTTGGGAGGGTGGTCTGTAGCAGGCTATAAACTGGAAGGCAGTTTTACCCACTGTTAGTTGCACATGGATAGTCTCTGATGTCACCTACTGTTCACTGTGGCCTCAGCTATGCCATATGATTCCTGCCATACCACTGTAGCGACATGGTGATCTGAGGCACATTAGGTGTATACCTGTGTGGCCAGGTCTGGGTGCCCACCTTTCACCCCTGAGTATGTACAGCACATGTTGGGACTGATGTGCTACTAACTGGGGACAATATTATAGTGTCTGCACACCACACACTTGTGAGGCATTACACATGAAAGTATGGACATACAGCACTGTACCCTTTGACAGTCACTGTTCATTAGGATGTGGGGATGTAAATCTCAGTTGGTCATTGCTATACTGAATGTGGCAGCCAGTATACCTATCATTGTGTGCAATGGCACCCTTGCCATGTCACCACACAGGCATATCATACAACTGTAGCAGCCAAACAGGAGCCATGGTACACCAATACACAGTGTAGATAACATGCCCTATGGAGTCTATGTCACAACCATACAAATGTAGTCCATCTCCTAACTGCTTTGAAGGGGATGTGTATGTCCCCATATAGGGAGGTGTCAGATCTGACTGTGTACCTCCCGCATTGCCATGACATGTCTCATGTGTTCTACACAGCTGCAACATCAATGTGGTATACATAGTACATACTGGGGAGACTGCTATGTAACACAGACAGTACACACTACATGAAACAGGCACCATGTATGTAAAGCATGCATCTGCTGTGCCACACATCATGTGCAGGTTACACAATGGGATGCAGAACACGAGAAGCATAAGTGATGTTGACCAACTGTGTGAACCAGACACAGGATATTTGTAGATGGGTCAACTCCATCACCACAGCTTGTAGATGTGTAAGTTCTGAAAACCCAGGTGACACAAATCAAGAGTAGCAGACCTTATCACAAATGATGAATGCATGAGTATGCTGACTGCCGCCATTGTCCTTGTTAGACTGTTAAACACATATGAACCTATATGTGCATGCATGCATGCATACTGCTGTACCTTGCTTAAGTCATATTTTTGCTTTGCTGCCATGCCATTCTGTGCCACTTTATTGCTGCTGTGTGTCCATAGGTTACTGCCTCAGACTTCTGGAACAGAAGCATGCAGAGGTCCATGAGACACCTGTCATTGTGTAACAATACCACCAGTACAATATCATAAAACATAAGGTGCACAGAAGTATAATGCATACCCATGCCAGCATACAGTATATGTTGGTGACCACTACAAGTGGCATGGCAAATCAATACTGCATTACACAAGTACATGTCAAGTAATATAGTCACCCTGTGCATCCAACACATAGCATCATTTCCCTGCATCGATGAAAAACATGATAGGGATGTTTCACAGATATCATCACTTGCACAGGGTGTTGTGTGGATTTGCTGAAGGCCTAGGCTGGTGCAAATGGTTGACAGCATGTGTATGAGTCAGGAAGGGGAGCGGAATAGATGGACCATGGAGAGGTGCCATGTGTGTCTGTAGGTGACCTGCATGTGACAGTGGTGTGTAAGTGTGTGTGTGTAAACAGTCAAGCTCAGTGCTAGCCCTATACATGTGGATGTTGGATAGCTGTGGACCAAACATGGTAGAGTTGACAGCTCAATATTTCCAGCCCTGAACACGAGAACTGGCTCTGCCATGAGTTGCACTGGCACCACCAAGCCCAAGATCAGACATGGTGCTAGTACCTGATGGTGACTGTTGTCTGCTGGGACCATGTCCCCCACAAGACAACACAGGTCCATGAGCCCATTGACTGCCATGTCATGGTGTGGACATCACACTCCCTTCTGTAGTGCTGGGTATATTGACACAACAGGAGCGTGATTGTGCATGCCACATGGACTCTCAGAAGACGGGGTTGCTGACCAATGTCCATGGGTCCAACACCCAACCCCAACCACACATTCCAGCACAGACAATGTCTGGTCCAAGAACGGCACTGTCTCAGCCCACCATCTGTCCACTGCATCAGTGAACCGATCCAGGGTGCCCTCAATGTGGTGTAGGCATTCACAGTTGTCAGACTGTGCTGTATGCATAACCCCAAGCATACAGTTGGCATTCCATTCAGAATGCACCTGTGCCTCCATGATGGCCCAAAACATGTGCTGAGTGACCCATGATTTAACACCTGCAACAGGTAGTGGACTGACAGCAGTCCTACTACAAGCACCCCTGTCAATCCACCTGTCTGGGACTTTGCCAGTGTCTACACTCACTGGAGCTATAGTTGTCACACTTTTCTGTGCAATGTATCCACCCTTTGACTGTCCAATATCTGTGGTCTGTGGGGACTGGGTATGTGTGGGTACACTGTGTGTGATGACAATGAGGGAAGAAGAGGGATGTCAACCTCTGGTACAGATTCAGCCTCCCACAGCCCCACCTGTGCCTCACTGTAGCCACCATCATCATCAGAGTCTGAAGAGACACTGGCATCAGGTTGTGTGGGGAGACACTACAACCCCGTCCCCACCGGTCAACTGTGAAAATGAAGATAAAAGCAGTACATTACTACCTGCACTATTATGTATGGAAAATCCACCAAAAGTCATAATAATGAGGACCAACTGCATTACCAGTCTCACATCTTCTCATCTCCACTTTCATAGACAACAGACTTCCTCACAACAAAACACGTTTTCAACTCAAGGCCTGTATAACAAGTACATCAGGTAAATCAAGTGAAACTTAGCAGTAAAATTTACCTTTTAGTTATTCAATATGACACTGTACTTTATAAATCAACACATAAAACCTAGTGCACCTATCTTAACAAATATATACAAATAGAGGTTTCAAGTGCCTAAGGTATGTACCATCAACCTTTCGATATTTACAAGTCACGTCGGATTAACTGCCTCATGTAAACCAGGAGGCTTATTCACTCTTAACTATAACTACAAAAGTGTTTCTGTTCATTCAACTGCACTTCTGTGATTATTCACTCTAAGAACCGTAGGTAAATGTTCCAAAATGGAACATACAAACATTCTGCTCTGGTTACACACAAACCTAAGTGTATATATAGCATTATTCTGGCCCTTAGCTTTAATAGCATATATATGTTCCATAGCAAAATAGTATCAAGCTTACCTGGAGCAGGACCATGGCCTTGGACAACACCTGATGGACCTGTAAAAAGTAGAGAGTGAAGTACTGTCAGTACCACTGCATGTCGCAGCACAACAAGGTAATACATGCATATATCTCACTTGTACAGTAGCTACTGTATTGCTTGATGTATTGGTGACATTCTGTGTATGAGTGTACAACTGAGCTTAAACTCCACTCCTGCTGAAGCAGATAGACCTGTCACCCCTGTAAAAATATGCACAGCCTAACACGATGATTACTACAGTATTGCAATGGTGATCACATTAAGCATACCTGCACACTCCTCTGCTGTGGACACTGTGGCATCCACCTCCATGAAATATGGTGTGATGGATGCCTGGGAGATGTCATGTGTTCCTAGGTTCACCAGGAATTCCTCAGTGGCTGAGAGTGGTTGTTCAGCTGCAGGCCCTACAGCAGTGATGGTAGGATCCCTGGCTACTTGAGCTACCCTTTGTCATGCAGCAATCACCATGTCTGTTGTGCTGTGTCAAACCTGCTCATATGTCCTGTCCTAGTGGCTACTGGAATTCACATCCTGGACAAGGTCTGGTCACAATGCAGCCCACTGTTCCCTGTTATGCCTCCTCCTGGATAGCAGGATGTGATGGTGTTTCCTTAGTCCTTTAAGTATTATTTCATTCTCCACATCTGAGAAGTGAGCATGGCATCTACAGTACATTTTCTTGAAAGGTAACACAAGAGGAACACATTACAGGATCAGATATGTGAACATCCACTAAGTACAGATACAGCAAGGACAAAATGGCTGATACTATCCACTGCTTGGTCACACATGTCATACCCCACAGTGTGACAACATATTATATGTGATACAACTGAGGAAGTATCAATACTGAGGTATTTCCCTGTGTGCCACGAGAGATTCTGCTACATGATCATACAACCAACACTCTAGTCTACTGTGGTGCATACCCTAAGGCCAATCACCCAATAATATGTCATAAGACCAGTGCCAAACACATAGCAGTGTGCTATTACAGCCACTATAAAGGGAAAGTTCAACAACACAGCACAGGACACTAAGGATAATCACAAAGCTTTCTTTAGTTATTTTAGGAACCTGGGTGGTAATTCCCAGATATGCTCAGAATTAGTCCAAAATGACAAAAAATACACCAAATCCACAGACATTGCCAACATCCTAGCTGACAGGTTCAGCGCAAACTTCTCACCCCCTCTCCACCAAAAGGGCAAATATCTATCCCAGCAGAGTGCTGCCCCCCTGACATCTCAGATGCTCAGGTAAGAGCCGTCCTCTCCAAAGCAAAAAACACAGCATCAATGGGACCAGACGGTGTCCCGGGCTGCGTCCTACATGAACTCCAAGAAGAGCTAAACCCAAACATAAAACTACTGTTCAATCTCAGCCTTACTACAGGATATGTGCCCAAAGAGTGGCGTACAGCAACAGTGGTCCCTCTCCATAAAGGTGGTGCCTCAACGGATCCTGGAAACTATCGCCCCATAAGCCTGACTAGCTTGGTCTGCAAAGCTATGGAAAGGATCATCATGGACCTCATAAATAAAGATATTGGGGACCTACAAACACTGGATCCTACCCAGTTCAGCTTTGTTAAGGGCAGATCCTGCCTCTTAAACCTGGTTGATTTCTTTGAAACAGTCACCAAGGCCATTGACGAGGGAAGGTGGTCCACACAGCCTACCTGGACCTCGCAAAAGCCTTCGATACAATACCCCACTCAGGCATTATAGATAAGCTCACCAGCTTAAATATAAACCCCTATGTCACTAGATGGATTGCAAACTGGCTCAAGGACAGAACCCACATGGTTAGAATTGCTGGAGCCATGTCAGACTCCAAACCAGTTACAAGTGGTGTCCCACAAGGCTCAGTCCTGGGACCTCTCTTGTTCGTTATATATTTCTCGGAGGTACAGGCCAACACGGAAGGACTGTGGCTGACCAAGTTTGCAGATGACTGCAAACTGGGCGCCATAATTGACTCTCCAGCCGACACAAGCATCCTCCAAAAGGGCCTCATAGAAACAGACAACTGATGCCAGAGCCATGGCCTCAAGTTAAATGCCAAAAAGTGTATAGTCATCCCCTTTGGCAAAAACAAAGTGCCCACAAATTACCACATAGGTGGTAATCCATTAAGTACAGAAGAAGTAATTAGGGACCTGGGGACCCAAGTTGATAGCAATCTCTCATTTGACAACCACGTGGCCAAAGTGGTTAGAAAAACATTTTATATAGCCCACCTAATCATGAAGGGATTCACATCTAGATCAGGGGACGTCATCGTGCCTCTTTACTCATCCCTCATCAGGCCCATAATTGAGTACAATGCCCCTTTTGGGATGTACCTTACCAGACACCTGCAGCAACTGGAAAGACCCCAAAAGTACCTCACCAAGAGGATCAAAGGGCTCAAACAGATGCTATATGCTGCCCGGTTAAAGAACCTCCAGCTCTACTCAGTGGCAAACCACCTGTACAGAGGCAATCTGTGCCTGACGTATAAAGCTATGTCCAACCCGGAATTAATGGACATGCTGCACCTCAGAAAATCCAAATCCCATCGAGCTATGCACTTGATAGACTTGAACCTCAGCACTGAAATAAATAGGACATGCTGGAGGGACAGATTCATAACCCAGAGGCTCCCTTCACTCTGGAATAAAATCCCAGTCCAGGTTAGGCAGAGTCCCTCATTGACTCTCTTCAAGAGGAATCTTGATGAGTGGATGGGAGATCATTGGTTTACCCCGGGTATCACTTCTGTGTCACTGTTAGACATAGGCACAGTATACTAACCTCGAAAAAGGGCATAGCAAAATAAATTTAAAATGGGTGGCGAAAGCCAAACACATTCTGGCCAGGCTTATAAATGCCCTAGGGCAGATAGCCTAGTATGAACCTATGAACACTAGTGTGCCACAATGACAAAAGACAATGCAACCTTGAAGTATTGCATGTCCACTGTAGGTGTAAGACAGCAGTATATCAAAGCCATGTCATTACCACAGGTCTAAGACAGGTTGACTGCTGTAATCCCTATTCCCCATACCTCTATCCTCCCATCTGTATCTTGTTATACACAAAAAACAGTTATATACCTGGTGGAGTGCAGTACTTCTCTGTTGAAATGTACCACTAGTAATGTTTTGCAAAAGCGTGCTCTGTGTGAGGAAAGTCTCCTACAGAATGTTTCCATATGGCCAGGTGCTTGCATTTTTAACATGCTTTTCATGAGCAGGTAATTGCCTCTAAACCAATCTGTGGCTCTGATATGTTAATTGCAGCCAAAACAGCTGAATTGCACTATCATCAGCGAATGGCATGCAGCCACTTTGCAATATATAAAGCCTTCATGTAGACCAGGGTCCCCTTCTTAGCTGTTGCAATGGGCATTACTGGGGTGAGGAGACTATATAATCACAGAGGATAGGTCTGTTGCATAAACTTTTGCATAGAGCTGCATGTACCATAGGCTGCAGATGCGGCTACAGGTAATAAACATAGGCAGATAGTGTGAACACTTTGGAGGACAACAAGCTGTAGGTGTGTCTGTGTCTGCTATGTCAGCCTTATTATTGAAGCAGAGCCAGGCTGATGGTACCCTTTACATTTCAGTTAACACATTTTTTTAAGGTACATATGTTAGACACATGTGCCAATAACAGAGTATTAGGTGACGTATAGTAATGCTGTATGGATATATAAAGTGTGTCCCTAGCTGCAGGCCTTTGGCTTCCAGCACTGAAAAGCAGTTATTTAATTTACAGTGTTTTGTGTGGATAAAGATGCATGAGTCATTCATTAATTGCTGTCTTCCCAATAATGTAATTGAAATGCAACACAACACTGGATATGAACCCAGGACTGTGTGTGGCAAAATGTAATGTATGCAAGGCATTTAACAGACTCAGCTACTGAGTCGCTGCTGCAGCAGGTGAATTTGCAAGACATATGTGCACATATACAGGCTGTAACAAACATGTTCTACATCCATCAGTATGTGCATGGCTTTATATGGATATATTTCTGTAGCAGAGTCCCAGCTGAATATGTAATTTGCTATTAATGCCTTAGCAAGTGACTTTCTATATGTTTCTGATAATATGGCACATTTACCTGCTATCACAGGCCTCAGTTACATCTATTATCATGTCTTTGGCTGTCTAGTGGTGTACTATTGCACCAGAGTCCAAGGTACACTCCCAATTTTTTCCATTACTTTTTATTCAAGTTTGCATGGTGTGGCACAGTGCACAGCTCTGCTGAAATATGCCTGTTTGTGTCTTTCTGCTTTTCCCGTTTAGGGGTCGCCACAGCGAAACTCCAGTCCGCTAATGACTGGCAGTTGATTTTTACATACCGGCTTGCCAGGCCTGACTCACAACCTTCAACGAAGGTACGTCTATTTCACGCATGTCTCCACGCAGAAGACGCTCTAACTGAGAATCAAACCGGACAGCATCTTACTGTGAGGCGACAATGCTACCGCAGCACCACCACATGCCTAATGACTGTAATTATGTTTTGATTAAACCACCTGTTTTAAGTAAGAGTTGCATGGTATGGTGGGTTAATGCAGTGTGCTGCAGGTGTGATGGGCTCACATTCAAAACATGGCAGAGGTGTTTATTTTGTACATGTGTCTTACAATGTTATAAATGCATATAGTCATTATAGCTCTATTTAGCTGAGTTTAGCAAAGCTGCATGACTCTTTGCATCATGCAGGTCTGAGCTAAAAAAAAATATAAAGAAAAGGAAAAAGGGGAGATAGGAAAGTGGTGAAATGGGGGCAAGCAGGGGGAAAAACATAATGAAAGGGAGGTAGATATGTGCAGAAAAGGGTGTATGAAAGAACCATAGCTATCCATTTCTTGTACAGCAACAACTGTGCACTTTGACAGTATATGTAGATGAATTTGCATTCACAAACTCAATATATTTTTTTTTTTGGGACAGGTGCCCTTTTTTTTTTAAGGTAAGAGTGGAATGTTGTGGAAGGGACATATGTATGTGTGGGGGGTTAAGTTGATTAGGTGAGGATGCAGTTGCAAACAGACAAGACAGACAGGGGCAGTGTGTGACACATGAGGAGGGGTGAACACCTTGGATAGGGAGGGTGTTGTGGAATTCAAGTCCCATGTGCATCCAGATGGCAGCAGTGTGACTCACATCCACACCCATGAGACTGTCAGCACTCCTCCTTCACTACCCTGAGAGTGGCAGTGATGGAGGCTGGGCACGAGGGCAAGACTGCCCCACTTCGTTGGCTAGCATGTCCTCAATCTGGCACAAGTGGCAGTTATAGCCATGGTGGACTATCCTATGCACCAAGACTGGCAGCTCAGCCTGGGTGACAACTCCTCCTCCATCACTGCTCCCCGGGGGGGGGGCTTATCCCTGTCCTGTGGGGTGGCACTACCTGACACCACAGGTATTGCAGAGGCAGCAGAAAGGGCACCACCAGTATGGGTCCTAGACATGCTGGGCCCCTGTGCCATAACCAGTTGAGGCACATTAGGGGGATCAGCTAGAACCAGCCTACATTGATGTGCTGTGGTAATTGAGGTAGAGCAATAAGATGAGGTTAGTTATGAACAACATGTAACATCATATTAATTAACCCAAATACATAGCAATGTATATTATGTATGACACAACATGAAATAACAGAACAGTCAGTATGTTAAAAGCATGCCAGTAACAGTAAATGCATAAGGGCAACCAAACAGTTAATTTAACAAGATATGTTAATATGAAATTATAATAACACATAACAGTAATAAACCACATAAAGCCAACAAAAAGGTTAATTTAACAAGATATGTCAATATGAAAGCATAAAAACACATACCAATAATAAACTACATTTCCAAAAATATAATTATTTTAACAATATATGCTAATAGTAAATCATAATAATACATAATATTAAATATATGCAGATAAGGAGTTTAGTACATTAGTGACATTGCAGATTATATCCCTGAAAACAATGGTATTATTAACTCTACAGGTGTGTATTATCATTTTTTGCACAGTGACTACAAGTCTCCTACACAACTAGACAGAACACTTGCACATCATGTGAACTTATATAACTACCAAGGTGTTCTCTAAGCAGATTTGGTAATGCTTTGCATTCCAGGTAGTCATTTCTGTGGGAATCCTGTGACAGATGGCTTATGCAATATTAATTACATTAAGAGAAATTGTGACAGCTGCATGGCATGTTTGTGTACAGTTCATAAATTAGACAGCCGTCATGCCTTAGTTGCCAGGCATGGGTATAGAACCCAATAACTGTGACTGCAGAGGACATCAGCAAATAATATAATAATTGACTGCAGTAACATAGTACAGAAATGCAAGGAATACAGCCATACTGCAAGTAGACAGATTTATATATGAACCAGCAATGCTGGTGAACATGTTATTGTTAATGATTTAAAAACTCTGTGAAATCTAAGCACAATATCTGCTCATAGCATGGACTACCTCACTCATATACCTTTTGTTCCTGGGGAGAGAGAAATTCTGAGCATTACGTGACTAACAGTATGCTGGAGATAACCCTGAACTATACAATGAGTTTAGAAATACAAGTTACAGGGCAGCCTTTTTGCATTCTTGAACTATTACAGTGTTATGTTTGACTGCACTGACAGTCGAACATGCATGCATGGAATATGACTGTACTGCATATATTAAAACAGCTTTATTTTAGCATTAACAATGCTGGTGAACACTTTGTATTGTTACTGCTTTGAAATATCTGTGAAGTATACACACAATATCTGCCCATGGAGTGGGCTACCTCACCCATATACCTTTATTACTTGAAGTAGGAGGAACAGAGAAGATTATGTGACTGATACTGGACTGGAGACAGCCTTGGGCAGTACTATGAGTTAAACAATACAGTTTGCAGGCCATTACTTGTACATTCAACAGGTATTACAGTGTGGCAATTGACTGCAGCAACCTTACCATAGATAAGCAATGCACAAGTAATGGCCTGCAAACTGTATTGCTCTACTGCCATGGTTATGACAACACAATCCCGCTGAACACCATTTTGCTTAACTCTTATTGGTACTGTTTATTGCTTATTGAACTTCAGTTGTTATTGTTCATGTACTCAGAATCCAAGGAACCAAAGGCAAGCAGGGACAATGTAAAAACAGTTTATTGTAAGCGCTTTCGGAAACAGACTGTGCTTTTCCTTCTTCAGACCACAAACATCCATTTTCAAGTGCTTATAAAACAGGCATAAAATATCAATTAACCAATTAATTAGGCTAGGAATCAAATTTTAAAGTAAAAGATTCAGGACACTCACATTCGATTAAATGGTTTTTAAAGTTTTTTTCTTTAAAAAGATGAAATTGTAAAATTGAACATGGGAGTGTCCTAGGAGACCCACTTAGTAGGTAATACTGGTATATTTGTTTTAATAATTTTTAAATATTTGATTTGGGATTGGATTAATGATTGTTTAATTTAATTACAGTTTTATATTTATAATTATATTTATAATTGTATTTAAATGCATTAGGTAGGTTAGTATGGATTCTGTAACCTAAGGGTTGTTCAGTTTAACTATAAACAACTGTCTTTGGAAAGGCTTAAACAACTGAATCTTTTACTTTAAAATTTGATTCCTAGCCTAATTAATTGGTCAATTGATATTTTATGCCTGTTTTATAAGCACTTGAAAATGGATGTTTGTGGTCTGAAGAAGGAAAAGCACAGTCCGTTTCCGAAAGCGCTTACAATAAACTGCTTTTACGTGGTCCCTGCTTGCCTTTGGTTCCTTGGATTCTAAGTTTGTCTGTTTGCCTTTTGTGTATAGATTGTTCATGTACTCCACTACAACTCTAACTGACCATTTATTGCACTACAGTTCTACCTGTGTATACTTTATTGCAGTAAATGCTTTAGTCTTTCTTGCTTATTGTACTGCAGTTAGCATACTAAATACTTACCACGTTCACTACACAACCTGGCCAGGTGGCTGGCATGGGAGTCGACACTGTGAGCCCTCTTAGCTGCAGCTGTTGGGAGTGAAACACACCATTATGCATACCAGTTTTGCAGACATTCAGCTTGAATGTTGGTAAAACAGAGGACAAATTACTTACATATTTGTGGGGCATTCCCTGCTCTAGCCTCTTGGACCCAGATATCCAATGATCCCCTCTTTCTCCTTTTCAGGTCATTATAATGGTAACAACACTGCTCACCTGTGCAGGGGATACCAGTAACAGTGGTGAGTACCGTAGCCAAACAATCCAAAGCTTCACCTTACAGTCCAAGACCTGGACTCCGCCCTGCATCAGCCAGGGTTCATGGTTTTTAACCATGACCCTGGATGCCTGAATACCTCATCTCTGTGCCCGAAAGCACACACCTTCACCAAAACCGCCAGCCATACCAACAGATGATTGAATTCTAATGAATGTTGCAGAATTCCTGCCTATTGTGCTTAATATAGGCTGTTTTCCTGCCCTTATATGTCATTGAGCAACATTCAAAAAAGTGGAGCATGATAACGCACAGAACCATGGTTTTAGTGAGGCTTAGCACCCTGCAAACATTGGTAGCCATTAGCAGGTTTATGCACTGCTGATCATGAATGACCAGTGCTTAGCAAAGCACAGCAGTGCCAACATTCAGAACAATTTAATAATACAGAAAAATAGTACATTCATTTACAGACATATTCTGCCTGTTATGGACTTGAACCCAGAACTTACTACACGTAAGACTGTAACTCTACCCATGTAGCTAGTTGGAGGTTAGAAAAACTAGTATGCCTTCATGTATACTACTAGGCTACCTGTTAGTTAACACTCCATGCAAACACTCTTAAACATACTTATAAATAAATAATTAATTACATCCGGTTTCTATTTTTAGATGTCTGGCAGGTGTCAGCTATGTATGTATAAGCTCTGCTTGGCTCTGCTGCGCTCCGCTGCAAATGGCAATTGGGAAAAAAAAAGAAAAAGAAAAAAATGTAATTATGATAATTAATTACATCTGGTTTCTATTTTTAGATTCTGACAGGTATCAGCTGCTTATATGTGACCACAGCTTGGCATTGCTGCTCTCTGTGCCATGCTGTGCAAACATGCAGTTAAACAAAAAGAAAAAAATACCATAAATGATCATAAAAATGATATGTTATACATTTGACACACTTCACAACATTACAACAGTAGCAGGGAGCATTACAGGGAGACTCACACTCATCTGCAGCCATGGGTAACTGCTACACCTCTCTCTACACTGATTCAATATCCATGTTCCTTGGCTCTCCCTCAGCATCATGCCATCATTAATATGTATGGTGTGCTGCTGAGGGGAAACCATGGCCATTTACATGGATACATTCCATGCAGACCCTACACTTGCCTGCGTGGATTTTTATTAAATCATGGGGAATGTTTTTTCCTGCCTACTCTTTCCAAATTTCTTAGCTATATCTGAAGATTATGGTTCTACTGCTGGTCACTGCACAATGTAGTTCTCTGTTTACCTCCTCATTTTATCTTCCTGGTTACCTTCATCTTTAGCATATAACAGACACCTAGTTTTATTGATGTGAGTAAATATTTAGGGATAATGCTCTGTAATCAGCTCCTTTCCACCAAATTCTTCTCACAGATCAGAACTCATTAAATATATATGTTAGAGATGAAGAAAGTAGACATGAGTATAAGGAGATGAGACGCATGGCAAAGAGAGAGGTGACGAAGGCTAAGGATAAGGCATATGGAGAGTTGTATGAGAGATTGGACACTAAAGAGGGAGAAAAGGACCTGTACCGATTGGCTAGACAGAGGGACAGAGCTGGGAAAGATGTGCAGCAGGTAAGGGTGATAAAGGATAGTGAGGGGAAACGTACTCACAAGTGAGGAGAGTGTGTTGAGTAGATGGAAAGAGTACTTTGAAGGGCTGATGAATGAAGAGAATGAGACATAATGAAGGTTGGATGATGTGGGGATAGTGAATCAGGAAGTGAAACAGATTAGCAAGGAGGAAATAAGGTCAGCTATAAAGAAGATGAAGAATGGAAAGGCTGTTGACCCAGATAAAATACCAGTAGAAGCATGGAGATGCTTAGGTGAAATGGCAGTGGAATTTTTAACTAGATTGTTTAATGAAATTTTGGAAATTAAGAGAATGCCTGAGGAGTGGAGAAAAAGTGTTTTGGTACCTATCTTTAATAATACGGGTGATTTGCAGAGCTGCAGTAACTACAGAGGGATAAAACTGATCAGTCACAGCTTGAAGTTATGGGAAAGAGTAGTGGAAGCTAGGTTAAGAAGGGAGGTAATGATTAGTGATCAGCAGTATGGTTTCATGCCAGGAGAGAGCACTACAGATGCAATATTTGCTCTGAGAGAGTTGTTGGAGAAATAAAGAGAAGGTCAGAAGGAGTTGTATTGTGTCTTTGTGGACTTAGAGAAAGCATATGACAGGGTGCCTAGAGAGGAGTTGTGGTATTGTATGAGGAAGTCGGGAGTGGCAGAGAAGTATGTAAGAGTGGTACAGGATATGTACAAGGGTAGTGTGACATTGGTGAGGACTGAGGTGGGAGTGACAGATACATTTAAGGTGGAGGTGGGATTACATCAAGGATCAGCTCTGAGCCCTTTTTTATTTGCAGTAGTGATGGACAGGTTGACAGATGAGATCAGACTATGATGTTTGCAGATGACATTGTGATATGTAGTGAGAGTAGGGACCAGGTTGAGGAGACCCTGGAGAGGTGGAGATATGCTTTAGAGAGGAAAGGAAGAGAGGAAAGGAATGAAGGTCAGCAGGACTAAAACAGAATATATGTGTGTAAATGTGAGGGAGAGTAGAGGAATGGCGAGGATGCAGGGAGTAGAGTTGGTAAAGGTGGATGAGTTTAAGTACTTGGGATCAACAGTTCAGAGTAATGGTGAGTGTGGAAGAGAGGTGAAGAAGAGAGTACAGGCAGGGTGGAATGGGTGGAGAAGAGTGTCAAGAGTGATTTGTGACAGATGGGTACAAGTAAGAGTGAAAGGGAAGGTCTACAAGAGGGTAGTGAGACCAGCTATGTTATATGGGTTGGAGACGGTGGCATTGACAAAAAGGCAAGAGTCAGAGCTGGCTGTGGCAGAGTTAAAGATGTTAAGATTTGTGCTGGGTGTGACTACGATGGACAGGATTAGGAATCAGTGTATTAGTGGGTCAGCTCAGGTTGGACAGTTTGGAGACAAAGCAAGAGAGGCGAGATTGTGTTGGTTTGGACATGTGCTGAGGAGGGATGCTGGGTATATTGGGAAAAGGATGCTAAGGATGGAGCTGCCAGGTAAGAGGAAAAGAGGAAGGCCTAAGATAAGGTTTATGGATGTGGTGAGAGATGACATGCAGGTGGCTGGTGTGAAAGAGCATGATGCAGAGGACAGGAAGAAATGGAAACAGAAGATTCGCTGTGGCGACCCCTAATGGGTCTGAAAGAAGATGATGATGATGTTAAGAAGATAATAGCTTTCGCTATGATACTTAAAGTACTCATTTTATATGCCTGAGTATTTGTAGCCCACATATCCTGATTATGTTATTCCTTTAAATTTACATTTCAAAGAATCTCACCCTCTCTTCAGTTGATTTTGTAACATGCATTGCAGTATTCTTTATCACTATTGAAATGCTTCCATTTTATTTTACTGTTATTTCTTGCTGATGTGTGCACACTTGTACATATTAGCTCTGTACCAAAATTGGTTTAATGCCATTATCAGACCACTCTGAGCTTCCTTTCCTCAATTGCATGAATTATCTCATCTCTCTTTACAATAAACTACTTTTCAGTGTTGCTGTCTTCACTCCATCTGCTCACTAAATTGCATTGGTTTTTCAGTAACATGCCTCAATAAATGCGAAGACAATTCTTCTCTGCCTAACTTCCTCTGTGATATATTATTTCTGCCATAGCTTAGAAGAGTTGTAAAAAGGGCATACTTCATTGCTTTTGAAGGTATGGAACACAAATGACCATGCATTCATTCACAGATGTAATATCTTACTATTTTTAAATCATTTTACTAATTGCAATATTTGGGATTTAAAAGCAAACAAGTAAAACAAACATATATGCAGTGCAACACTGTTGAGTGTGGTTAATGCAGAGTTTTCTCACAGTGTAGTTTTTCTATTACACAACAAAATTATTTTCAAATACATTATTCAGTTTTTATAATAATGCCACTGCATTTCAGGACTGCATTCTGTTCTGTTTCCTTTCACTAAATGTAGTCTGGACATTCCTTAGTCATGCATAGCACATTAATGCACTCATAATTCATAATGCTTGCACATTAGTTTTATAGCATTTACTGCAACCTTACAATTGCAGATCAAGAATGTGTCCAGCAGTTTACATGAGGATGCTTGTTTAATACTTATGTGTGAGTCATCTAAATGACTTTTTTTTATTTGATATCTATTTCTTTGTTTTGGGCCACTGATATCTCTGTATGTTGACGATTGAAGTTAAGTCATTCTCTGTTTACCACAGAGAAAATCATGGCTTGCATGTTTTAAAAATATATTCTGACTATTATTTTTCTCTTTCAGAATTTTTTTTTTCAATCCCACTGCTGTCCTTCTGCTGCCACAAGCTCTGCCTTTTCTGCATCCAGTAAGGAGACAAAGTATGCTGGCGCAGTCTGATAACGCTGCTGGGGAGTGTCTTAATTCCTACCACCCTGAGGTGGCCTTGTGAGCTCTGCAATCTCTGCCTTCAAGTGTCATGAGCATGCCTTTATACATTTGTAACCTTTTGACTAAATAACTCGCCACTTATGCAGTAATGAGCTTGCAAGGCTTTTAACGCTACTTACTACTGTGTGTGTAGGCTGTCTTCATCCGACCAGGATCGCAGCTGTCAAACAGTCAGGGAAAATCTCAACAGAATCAGGAACAAATCCAGAAATAATCAGGGACAATCAGGGACATTTTTACAATATTAGTACTATTAATCTGAGACATTGACAGAATAAGGAAGTGTGAATTAATATTCATTTTCTGAAGTAAAACAAATCTAGAACTCTAATTATTGTCATTGTTTATGATGTGTATTTCACTATATTTTCTCCAAAGGTTACCTATTTAGGAGGAATTAAGAAGGACAGAGCTAAAATTTGGGTCAAAATCAGGGGCGTTCCTAAAAATCAGGGACAGCTGAAAGGTATGACCAGGACGGTCAAGCCGATTGCATCTCACTCTCATGTTTTCCTTGTGGTTCCCTCTAATATCCATTCCACTACTGAAGATCAGGTCATCTGGGGCACAGTAAGGACACTGTGTCTGTATGCCATGGGGCAGCAGTTTCTTTCAGAATTTTGAACTGGCCTTTTTCCTGAGGGTAAAGCTCAGTTTACAAGAATGCACTTCTGAGCAACAATCATTGTTCTTGTTTTTGAATGTTAAATACCTTACATCATGTAATGCATATTCATTAAAATTACACACATTTAGCCCAAATATAATAAATGTAAAAGAATATGTCTAGTGATAAAAAATAATAAGAGAAAAATCAGATGAAAAAAAGGAATGAAATACCATCAAGTTTTGTGTGTGTGATGCTTACATAAAAGAAATGCATAGTACATTCAAGCATCAATGTTTATATTTAACGACAGGCACACATTCATGCATCAATGTTTATATTTAATGACAGGCATTCATTTTCTGATACCAGTTAACATTATTCAGGATTATAAGGGTGCCTATCTTCAGCAATCAAGGGATATAAGGTAGAGAATCAATCCTGAACAATCACACATGTAAAACTGTAAGCAGGTTTATAGGATTAGCACTTCACCTACATGTATATCTTTGGTACAGCAGATAAAACAATAGCACCAGGTGAAAACCAATGTGAACACAATTGGGATATTACACTCTACACAAATGGTATCCCAGAGAGTATCTGAACCACAAAACAAAGCCCTCAGAGGTGGCAACATACATTTCACCTGCTATGATTCAGGCATAATGTTGTGATTCTGGCCCTCAAATTTAGCCTTGCTCCTCCAGGATTTATGATGTTCCTCATAAAATTAGAAAGACATGTTTATCTGTACATACTTTATTAAATATATACTCTAGACCTATACAGAGATAGACTACCTCCAACTATTTATAGTGTCTGGTATATAAAGACCTATTGTGACAAATACAAAAGTGGTGGTCTTTTTGACCCTCTGCTTTGATTTTTAAAGGCCAGTGCTATGATTTTTAATGCTTGGGAGTTGAGAGTTATGGGTGGCGATCCCTTCTGTTTCACCAGTGCATGGTCTGAGGTGTTTTTCCTTCTTAAACTCATAACAGTAAGAACAGAACAAGTTACAACCTTACACATTTCACTCCTCAAAACAAAATTTGATAATGAATTATACATTACAACTCTCAATCCGTAATAAAAGGAAAATTGTGTGAAATATTTGATCATATAAAACAATATTGTGCATCTAATTAACAAGACAAATGCGGCATTTGAGAAGTCTCCCTTTCAAAAATGATAATTATTTTCCACAAGTTATTAGTCACTTGATTAATTAGCCATATGACCTCATATTGCCACACAACACTGCATTTCTTCAGGTAGAAGCAGTCAAGCAATTTAGCCATTTATGATGTGAGATAAAATTCAGCACTGCACATGCTAGGATTCGGCTGTAACCATGTCACGATAGCGGGCAGAGTAATATATTTCCTTCCTGGCAGCAGTCTGACCCATGAGTATTATTTGTATTCTATCCCTAGTCCTTCAGGTAATAAAACTTAAACAACTGGAAGGTGACAATACAAATGCCACTCCCCATAAGAATGAATACCCCTTATGTGTCTAATTACAATTATGGAAAGTTGTGGACTAGTTGCAGAAGTATGTTCTTAGGTGTCCAGTTTCTAGCAAACATTTCTAGAAAAGGTTGAGGAAAGGCGTGGTGCAAACAATATAACTTTTGTGGAGTATAAAAGGAAGTGTGTGGCAGCCTTCAGAGAAATATTTCCCATTCAGGAGAGGAGAAGATAAGAAGCAGAGAATTTAGCACTAAAGATTTGACTTGTTCCGAACATCATTTTCCATCCTCCCAGGCTACTGTGTCCCCAAACTCCATGCTACACATCACATCATATTTCACGTACATCTACATAGTTCAGAAGAATGTCAAGTACCCTAAAGACGTACAGGTAGATCTCTTCCCTAATACCAACACAGATTATTATCCTTACCTTCCATGGAAAAACTGGTGTAAAGCTATTTGCTTTTAATAAATGGATGTGTATGATAATGTCCCATTCATTTCCTTCACCAATGTTACATTGTGTATATTTTGTTGAATATGCTGATTGAGCCTTAATCTAACAATCTTGGCCATTAAATCAAGTTTCCTTATCTACCTATTCACAATACTTAAGTTCATTTGGCTGGTACAAATTCTTCTGTATATAAAAAAGCTTAAGGCAAGAAAATATGCCTTCAGAGTCAGGGAAGTATAGTGCACAGTCATTCATCATGGAATACATCTGAGTCAATTGCAGACAGTAGCAAATTACAGCTTCTACATCTCAATGCAAGACATTTCCACTTTTAGTTACATCACTACCATACTGACCCAGGTACACATCTCTCTCCTTACAGCTCCTTTCAGTAAGCATAGTAAGTGAGAACTGGTTCAATCTAAACACACTTTCTTAGTTTCCTACCATATCCTCAGTCATTCAACTGTGATCTTCAAAAAGGTTAGCCAAAACTATGAGCCCTCTAATATCTGGTCCTGTTGGAAGTTTCATTCCCTTTTTCCAAAACTTCAGAAGTTCTCAGGAGTCATCCCAAATGATACCCTTACTTTTAATACTATGTTGACTCCACTGTAGCAAATGTTATCATTCAAGGTAAAGTCGCTTGTACATTCTCAAGCCTATTAACTCCTGAAGCACATCAATGAATCGCTATTCATGTACCACTAACAAGGCTTGAATTTCCATACCATTACCTCTAGTTGCACCTCTTTCAGGCCACAACAACTCCACTCTCGAAACTATGAAAAAAAAGTTACAATCTGTACACTTGGCCATTTCTAGAAAACATCACTTTAATACTCTATCCTCCTATTTTTACCGACAGAATACACTAACATTCCAGAAGCTTAATTAGAGCTACTATCCACCTGTGAATAACAGACTTATGGTTCATAAAACCTTCAATGAATTATGCAGTCCCACTGTCACACGCTAATAATATCTGCCCTATCTCTAGCTGTCTATGAGAATTCTTTACTTATGAAACAGCCTTTTCTCGAATACTGCCTCCATCCTAGACCTTAAACAATTCAAGAAAAAAAAATGAAGCAAAATCTTAAGAATGAATGCAAATGCAGGTGGTTTCAAGACAGTCGTTAACAGTTACATCATGGGTATAATTTCCTGATTATGCATGGTCTCTCTCTCTCTCTATATATATATATATATATATATATATATATATATACACATATATATATTTACTGTTGTAAGTACCGATTTGTTATTGTTTTATTTGGCTATACATAGTCAGCTGTGTTTCCTATGTATCTAACCTTGTCAATATTGTGATACTGTGATTGCTTATATGTACTAGTACTGATTATGTTGCAGGTTGTCATGCTTTGCTTTGTAATTTGACCCAGAAAGAGTCTGAAAAGGGTCTTGTTCCAGCCCTCTAACCCAGTTAACAAGCTTTAAATAAATAAATAAATCTGTCCAGATCACCAAGCTGACTAGACTAGCAGCCAAAGCATATGACCTCAAGTACTTGCCCCTCCATTCTGATTCCTACCTATAATTACACCAGCTCCAAGCACTGATGAACTCAGAAATATTCCCCAAACATTTTATCCCATCTGTCAAGGACTGATGTTGAATGAGGAATACATATCACATAAAGAGGATATAGTGCCTTATAGAGGACTGCTGCAATAACCAAAAGTAAGTTTCTTCTCAAACAGTAAAACCAGTAAGAACCAGAACTGAATGAACTCCTACAATGTCCTTAGACCCTCTTCATACTTGAGTTTTGCTAGCCTCTCAGTTTTGTTTCTTTAATAGAAGTACTCCAAGGTACCAGTGCCATAATCCACCCATTTGAAAGGCTATGTCTCTGTAAAGGTGGGAGATTAGGAAAAGTTAATGTCTAGGGCCACGGGCTTCATCTAGTTGATTTTACAGTAAAATAACTTAACATGCCCATTGTCTGAAGACAAAGCATTAAAAACGGAACTCTTGTACCTCACAAAATAGCAAAATATTATTCATGAAAAATGACACAGGCTGCCTGGCATCTCCACCCCAGTCTCAGCTTCTTCTTTCTTTATTCCAGTGAGTAATAAACTCAGGAGCTAACAAGGACAGGATTAGGTATGCAGAGCACAATTCCTCTGTAATATGCTTACACTCAAATGATGGTGGCATAGAAGGACCCAGTCTGATGATGTATAGAGTTTACACATGTATTCATTTTCACAGCCAAAAGAAAAAAAATAAAAAGCTCATATTCTATCTGGACCTGATATAAATAATAACATTCAATGCTTTCAAAAGCTTTTTTCATATGTAGATCCAACACCACCAAAAGATACTTAGGCATTTTGGCCAGCTCCAGTTCTAAAACTGCCCACCTGATGATGACTCATATCTGGCACACAAATTAACCCGCAATGAATAACACAAAACAAGAAATGGCACTAAAGCATGCAGGTGAACTACCCATAGACTTCTATATATCCCTTGGTCTATAATAAGGACAAATGCAAGGTGGAATGACTCTACTAAGACTGAGTCCTTCTATAGTTTCAGAACCATGAACACAATTGCCTGAACGAATGACTGCAGGACAGAATTGTCAATCCTTTTTTTAAGCTGCTAGCTATTTCTAAAAATAAAATCAGCATAGTGTGGGGAGCTACATTATATAGTTCTGGAGGAAGCCCTTCAGAGCCTGGTAATGTATTGTACTTCAGAACTTAAAGCACACTGGTCAGTTCACTCACAATAAATTGTGCCTATAAAGAACTGCTGAGTTTCAGTTGGATTCCAGTGAGTTCCTCCACATGACCAGATACTCCTTAACTTCTAATAGGTCATGATTGCCAGAATATGAATAAATTATATGCAGATTGTTTGAAAATGTTGTAAAATAACTTCTACTGTGTGTACTACACTTCATGTCTCGAAGTGGCATACTGCCTCTGTTATGTCACCTCCATCTCTTATTGTAACTTACTAGTTCAAACCGCATTACTCAAGCCTACAGCACAGCTAACCTTCTCTTACCCCAGGAACTCTCAGGCATTACAGATTACACTTACAATATATACAGCTATTGTGT